>NW_007579256.1:157751-158635 GCF_000690725.1 Stegastes partitus
CTGTAGCGCTTTCAGCGCGATCTGAAATAGATTCAGGATGATTTTACCAGAAGAAATGAATAAAACAGCCGGAGCTGATCTCAAGCTGGGAAGACATTGCTGCAGAATTTGTGCCGTTGAGGATCTAATACATTTTACGGACCGAATTATTTTACGGGACAGAATGAGACCAAGCTGGTGAGGAATGAGCGATGATTGAGCTGCAGAGAGCCTTCAAAAGTAAGAAAACTCGGATTTTAACATGTTGCTTTTCTGTACAAAAAGCTCTTTGTGTCAACACTGTGGTTGCTGCAGGTCAAAAAGGTTTATATCATCGGAAAGAGGAGACTCTGAGCTTTCATTTGATGTGTATACTGTCGGGAAATGTGATCGTGGAGCATGCGCACATCTGGCTGTAATGTGTTTGGAAAGCGGTCACGTCCCGCCGGCGGAACGTGGGAGCAGTAAGGGGTTAAAAATACTGTTCTCAAATATATATATTTTTTTAAATTGGAAGTATATTTTGAGTGAAATCACCCTTTAAAACTTTAAAAACGTTTCCGGCCTCATTTGCTACTGCTCATGCGCAGAGCCGGGAGCGGCTATTAGTAGTACTATTATTTAATACCAAGTTTTGGTCATTTAACCTTTAAATTGCAGCTTAATGTTGCTGTGTCATTTTGATCTGTTCTAAATATGTGAATGCACTGAGTGCACACTGTGGTCTAATTGCAGCTCAAATAAAGCAGCTACAGTTTCACTTTGAGACATGCTTTTGGCTATTTTTTCCTTTCTTAGAAAAGCAAAGTCTATGCTTTAATAGTATGAGGCTTTTGATATAGCCATCTTAAACAAATGTATCCATGCAAATAAGGTATTTCCAAAGAAGTTTAGGAGGAGAGATG
>NW_007579256.1:159964-172752 GCF_000690725.1 Stegastes partitus
TATATCACTTATTATGGGACAAAGTCACACAGTCAAGAAGTTTTTACTCACTGTGGGCTCATTTTCACTGCAGTATAAAGTCCTGCACAGCCAAAGCCAGAAGTCAGGCTTCTGTGCAGTAAGACAAAGTTACTGTGCCATAAATCTTACAAAATTAAATAAATAAATTTGAAACAGGGGAAACAATGGTGGCGCTTCATGCTGCAGATATTTTACTGCTTGCATTTTTACAACTTCTACAAACGGGGAATTATTCATTCTACTCTGCACATCAACTCTAGAAAGACATTTCACCATGCTTCTTATATGATCTGGTGCAAACAGTTTAGTGAATTTTTATCCCTCTCCTCCACATAGATGATCATGTGATGAGGATGCTACCTTTTTTGCCAGCAACATGTAGTTTAAGCCTTGTTTTTTTTAGGATTAGCCATCATATGTAGAAATGACAGGCTGTTTCTTTTAAAAATAAGACCGTAGCTTCCCAACCACTTAGTTAATTTGTTAGCTAGATTAAATGCCAACTCCTATCTGAAACCAGGCAGCCATTGTTTCAGCAATTCTGCCTCCCTCTGTTGTCATAAACCGCATTATGCTCTGTGCTCAATTAAAGAGGGCCAGTTTTAATTTCATGACGTGTGCACATGTGCCACAGGAGGCGCTTTTGTCTACGACCTACAAACCCAAACAATTTAAATGAGTCGACGGTTTGAAAAGGTCTGCTTTGTGTCCCGCAGGTGTTACTTTGTCATGTGTCAAATCAAGAGAGGAAGTGTTTATTTTGAAAGACAGCAGGCTCGTTCTCAACATCCAATTCATCTGAAAGCGCCACAGTATGCATTTTTAAATGAGCGACTGTTAAGTATTTCAAACATGCGGAGGGGGGCCCCCTTTGACAGACGTATAAGTTGTAGGCAGGTTCTCTGAGGTCATTCTGAGTGACAATGTAAAGAGGTGGAGGTCAGTGGGGACCGGCTACCTTTGGCTCTTTCATTTCCTCCGGGGTGAACCGCGAGTTCCCTCCTGCCTCCTTGTCTCAGGCCAAGAGACCCCTGATGAGACCCAGAGAGAGGTCAAGCCACAGCTCAGACATAGAAACCTCTATAGAGAAATTCTGCACATACCAAACTCTGAGGACCGACGCACTCGATCCTCTCTCTGCCGTTATGGGACATGACACAACAGCGAGGAAGCAATAGTGGAAACTGGACCAAGAAAGTGATACAGTGCGCAATGTGTGGGCAGGTGATGTTTAGCTTTCCAGGCTTAATCTAACAAGACGACAATGTGAGTGCCGGAGCGTAAAGATTATGCCAGGAAGTGTTCTGAAGCAGGAAGACTTAAGGATCTTTTCATAAATGGTGCATATCTGACACAAGAGGTCTTTACGCTGCCCTCCCTCACTTTGTTTCTGGAAGACTTAAGGATTTCCTTCCATGTTGTCCCCTGAACAGTATCAGTTCCAGGTCAACCAACCAGAATGTCCTGACTGTGGAACCCAAACTAGCCCACTGGACTGTTGCTTCCAGTAATGAGAGATTTGATTTTCATTATTGTCAGCAAGGGCTCGTTTAAGCCTCCAGCGCATAATGACTTTATTTCTGCGTCTTGCAAAGGGGGGCGAAGGAGGACAAGGAGAACAAAACGGTGGAGAGAGAGTGAAGATGAATAAAGCTGTTTGTTCTGCGAGTGCTGGGTCAGACAGTGCATGTCTTTGTGCGCGATGTGAAGGACTGTGGAGAGGTCAGAACACTGACAGACACACAGGTGTGGCTGCTGTTGATGAGCAGTGACACCAAAAGACTGATAATACTTGACCTGTGGAGGGGCTGGCAGGGAGGAGGAAGAGACTCTGAAAGTTCTGATAGAGCTGATGCAGTCAGACAAACGGTTGTGTGTTTACGTCTGCAGATAAGAGTTTGTATGCTGTGTTTATGTCTACATGCAGGCCAAATTTTAATTTAATATCTAAAATATTATATGTAATTGTGAAATATTAGTTTTTTACACATAACCTGCAGTAGCATTCTTAAAGGAACACGTGGGCTAAATATACAAAGGATAAGTACGCACAATATCTGAAAAAGAATAATGTGTTTAATAATTGATGACATTTATCAATGATTGAGATATCGCCACAATAATAAATGTCCCTCTAATTATGTATACATCTTCATGTGGTGAGTTAGTGGGTGCTATGAAGAGCAACAGGCGTATACACCATGATAAAGTCTGACCCCTGATAGAAGACACAACCTGCTGAACTGCACTTATTTTTCTTCACGACAGATTTAGTGATGAACGGAGCAGGTATAGATCAAGATCACAAATGGACATTTAAGGGTGTTTACATGCCAATTTGTGGCTCGCTGCAGGAGTGGGAGTGGAAATCAAGCCCAATGATTCCAATAATTCCAGTTATTGAAATGTTTATCACTGAGCTAGGGTACACATATAGAGTTGACAAATTAAAAGAAAAACCAACCTAATAGGGCTCTAATAAACTGTGGCTCCAAAATAATTTACATTATGTTCATAAACCATTCAGTGACCCTTTGTTCCCTGTAGATAAGAGCATCGCCATCCTAGAAAAGATTACTCCAATCAGGGTAGAAATGTTTTATCATAAGATAAAGGTGATCACTCAGATCAACTTTGAACTGATTTGCATTGCTCCTTGCCCTTAATGGGACTAGTGGACCCAAACCCTGACAGCAAAAATGCCCCCCTACACACATTTAAGAGTCACCAGTTCCTCTCACTGCAGGGGTCAAAAGTTCAGGGTTTTCCTTTAATTTGTCACCTGACTCTAGATGAATGCATCCGTCCTCTTCTGTAAACATCTACTTAAGTAGCCTACAAATACACATACCTTATTGAAAATGTTCTCCTTTCCAAAACAAAAAAAAAAACTGCTTTTCTATTATTTTCATATTAAAGTGTTTCAGAATTGCAGTCGTGATATTTAAAGCAAAATGTCAAGTTTTAAATCTGTTGTAACAGCAGACAAGGTTGCAACTTTGAAGGACGTATGTAAAAGATAACTTGCAGTGAAAAGGCATTTTTAATTATCACCAAAACTAGCAGTTTCCATCTATGGAACATTTCAGCTCAGTGTTACAACCTGCAACCTCACACTCATTCACTGTAATCGTTGTCAGCAACAGGCAGCTTTAAAACAACAAAAAGTTTCTTCAAGAGTTGGTGGAAAGCAAATCTGAACTGAGCTGAGAGTGAATATTGGACAAACCTTCAACAGGTGGCCAGATTAATTACCACAAAAAATGTTTTTCAGAGTCTGCTGGATGAGAAAAATAATTGTTTGAGGAGAACTTTATAATGTGATAATGTGATAATGCTGAGCTTACAGCTTGCTTCACTGCCTTAAAGTGGCCAAAAAATCAATTAAGTCAAGGAAAACAGTAATCAGCCACATTAGACTAACTGGGAAAGGAGTAATTTTCCATTTCTAATCATGTTAGTTCAAATTAATGCTGGTTGTCCAAATTAATCAAACGAGGTACTTCAACCGTTTCAACACATTTAACTTAATTTGATTAGATGTCTGTTTTATGTAATGCTTTTTTAAAAATTTCCTTTCTGCTTTCCCCACTAAATAACACAAAGCAAAACTCCCTGCGGTATGAACACAGATTCTACTCAATGCTGCCTGCTACAGATTCATTAATATAATTAGTAAAAGTAATAAGAGATAGTCAAAATAAAAATTCCAACAGCTAATTTATGCACACTTAAGGTCACACACAGTCAAACTGATGCACTACAACTTCACTGAACAGCAACTAACGGTTTCCTATATGTGTGTACAAGATTGATGCTGATGAAAGTGTCTGGCAGAAAGGCTCAAATGGCCCTGAGAGATCTAGAGGAGGAGACTCATCACTATTTTTTTTCTTATCCACCCATTCATCCATCAATCCAGTATTTAGACCCCAACAGACAGGTATGATAAAAACTTTGATCCTTCTCTCTGAGGGAGAACTTGTGACAATCTAACGAGAGGCCTTCTCCTGCCATCCAGCTTCCAGCCAATTAAAACAGCTACAGCTGAGGGCAACCCTTCACAATCGCTTCGTTGTGCAGGACCTTCAACCTGTCAAGACCTACTTTGTTTTCAGTGTCCACACCATGTCTTCTACTGCCACATTCCCACAGCTCCGCACAAAAAAAACCCCCTCAGCCTTCTGCGGTCAGAGCTTCAGTGGAAAAACAAAACCCCCTCGCCAGCTTCACATGAGAACGCTGTGAGATCCTCATGTGATATTGATGAAAGGCTCCGCCCAGACGGGTTATAGATTTTCTCAGCCTCCTTTGAAGAATATCCGAATCTCTTGTTTTTGTTCAGAGATTTATCAGGAATAGAGATGAAAACCTGTTCTCCGGGGATTTCGGTCGAGATCAGAGATATGTGCGCTCCTTTCTCTCGAACCGGGATGCACCCACGTGGTGAGGATGTCTCTGAGTCTTGCTAGGGTTAGCAAAAAACTGCATGAAATGATCAAACGGGGGGCTGCAAACTCTGACTCGAGAGGGCCGTCCAGTTGTCCAAAGTCTGACTATGAGGAAAAGAGTTTGAGTTTTTTATGCTCTCATCCTAAAAAATGAAGGCCAGCCAAGTTTTTGATGCCTCAAACATCCTTCATCTCGGGCTAAAAGGAATGTTCTCTGTTTCCGTCGAAACCGCTCTGTCTGGCAAAGATTTAACCATAAGTATATTCTGTCACCCTCAATCCACAAACTCTCATGGTGGCAGAGAGTTTCTTGTGGCAGACCGCAGGTAAATATTCTGAGTGGATCCTATACTTTTCCAATTCCGAGGTTTTGGCTTCGGATTCGTCTTATTTTGGACGTTTCCCCGTAAAAATGTGAAGAGCCTGGATGCTGACGATGATTGGTCCCACTGAGACCACTAACGTCTCAAATAGCCAACACAAAAAAAAAAACGTACTCACACACACACACACAAATGCGAGTCCAGGTTCCGGAAGTAAAAATTCCATTCATTTTTCCCATGGAAAATATTTGGTGACTCACGGTTGGATCACTTTTATGACCTGGATCTGTGTTAAAACTCTTCCAGTTATACAACAACCAAGTATGAAAAATCCCAAAATATGAGTTTGAAATTAACCACAAGTTCCAAAGCAAGTTTTAACAGGAAACACTTAATCATTGGCTTCAAAATTCAGTCATGTGAGCTTTTTTACTGTGTCCTCTGAATTCTGTTTCAGCTTCGATGGCGCAAAGTTTGATTAACAACCGCAGGGACACGAGGCTCATGGGTATTGTAGTATTTAGATTTGTCAGCTGAGCCAAAACGATGGACAAAATACAGTTTCTCACAGGATAGGAACAGACACCAGCTTCTCCTCTCATACGTATTTGGTCTTTCTCAGCTCTTCAGGGAATAATCTGCCTGTTTAGCTTCTAAATGCTCCACTTTGTCCACCAGCTAGTCGCTAACTGCTGATTGGTGCTGAACAGGTAGAGTTCAGCGGTAAGAACAAAGAAGAAAAGTGCACCGGTCTCAGATGAATAGCTAAACAAAAACCCGAAGGCTCCATAAAACCAAGGGGAGATGCAGATCAGGCCGATGTTTTCTTTATAAAAACATTGATTCCAGCTGCTGCTCCTCCTAAACACTGTGTCTTGGCGTAGGAACTGCATCTCGAGGGACACAGGATGAGTGCGTCCCTAAAGGCAGTGTGTTTTGTGTTTCCCTGCACAGAGTCATCCACGTGCCTGACCGCATCCATCCCAGGAGCCACATCTGGAAGCCACATGTGTTTGAGGACCCGGGTGGACCGGAGCCAGGACCCAAAACACAGCTAGGGGGGACATTTTATGCAAAAAGCTGGGTGTGTTGGATTAACCTGGCTGCCTGTCGATCTTTTTTAATTACCAGGACTGCCCATTGATGTGAGTTCCTTCCCCATATTTTCCCTCATCATAATGAAGTCATTCTGGCGGAACAGAGAGGTGGAGAATTTAGCTGGTAGCAGGGGGTACATTACATTACCTCTGCCACCACTTGATTGAGCTCTGCTTCGATAAATCAGCCTCTAATTGCAGCCACAGTGTGCAGCCAATTTCCGAACAGCCAACACATTTGTAGAAATCCAAACACCTTGTTTTTGCAAAGCACAGATAAAGCATTCAATCCAAAGTTTCCAAATGGGTGTAACGATTAGGCTCGATATTGAGAACAGAGAAAAACATAGCTGTTCTATTGGAAATCCCCATTTATCTTGGCTTGTTCCTGCGCGTTTCAATAATACATCATAAATTCTTCACATTTCCATTCGTTTTCCAAATCATAAAATACAGTTTCAAACTGCTGAATGTGTTTTCTGCTCTTCAAAGCAGTCATTGGTTTTCTTTTTTTATTTGATTACACCGAGGAAATCAACTTGCAGAGGCCTGCAACTTGCTCAAACCAGGTAAATCATTATAGCAAAACTGTTTTGCTCCACAGTATGTTTGTTTGACTCATGGGGCATATATGTGCCGGGGAAAAGCTCTGGAATCTGATGTATAGGAGAGAAAAACTGTAATCCAACCTCAGGAGACATACTGCAGTAATGAATGTTGTAAAAAAAAAAGGGTCATGTGACTTTGACGGATTAAAATGATGTCGTCCATAAACAAAGTGTTGTTACACTGTTTTTAAATTAATGGGGAATAGAGCATTGTGAAGCAATACTCAATCTACTTTGTGGTTTTTAGAGCAACAAGCAGACAAATGAGCTGATAAACTTCAGCATAAACATCCAGATTGTAGGTACCGCCTCCATTCCAGCAGTGGCGCCTCACTAGCAATCCTTTATATATATATCGTTCAAATACAGGCCATAATCTAAAAAATGTAATCTTTTCTACAAAAATACATATGGTGATATCAGATGCCTTTCAGGTTCTGTGATGTTATCAGTCGCTCCAGCAGGAAACTGCTCAAGCCTCAGCTCCATGATGTGTATATTTGACTTTAATAAATCTCCATAAATCCTCACTTCTCAGTGCCGATCTGAACTTCATGTCAAGCAGGGATCACTAGAATCACAGCGATCTGCCGACATATGGTGAGCCACCTCCCAACATAATCTCTTGCTTGGTGCTGTTTTAGTGGCCCAAATTCCACTTTCACACAATCAGTATGTGTCAGATTTGTTTTTGTTTTTACACAGGACTGCATTTCTTCTGATTACAATGAAAGCTATCATGGAGTTTGGTCAAACAGTAGAGTTTGGTCAGAAACTGTGTTTTTCTTTCTACAGACGCAATGTCAGAATCAATTTCACATACTTGAGATGCTTTTACGTCTGCATTTTCATCCCTATCTTTATCTGTCAGGAATGCCATGGCTGTATGGAGGGTGGAGGGATTCACTTGTGTAATCAAAACAAATGCAACTGACAACTGATATCTTTGACAGCTTCAATTAGGAGCATTCATAAAAAAAAAACTCACACTCAGTCAGTCATCTGTCCTGGGTGAAGCCTATGTACAGCAGTGGTGTTTGCTGTTCAGGCTCCATCCTCGTTCCTCCCTACATGGAAACACCAAGCTCAGCACTGCAGGGACTGAGGAGTGACAGTAATAACTTCCCTCCATGTTCCCTCAGTGTGGACTCCTACAGGTGGGAGTGTGGAATTAGGTGTTTAGATTTTTTTTTAGTCCACTATATGGATTGCAGTGGTGGCAGAAGTAGCAGCAAATAACAGCAAAGCTTTCATGTGACCAGTGAGGCAGCAAGATTGGCAACTACAGAGAGCTTACAGCTTTAATATTGCGCCATAAAGCAAATGGTGTGTTGAAAATGAGTTGCAATGTAAAGATTATAGCCTAGCGGTGGGGCTGAAGTACCATTTCAGAGCTTAACACTGACCCAACAAGGGATCCAAGGGGTCCTTTTTGCAACATTTCTGTGATTATCAAGGCTTGAGCTGTTGATAATAACCAACGTAGAGTTAAATTCTTCTCTTCGCTGGAATGTTTGCTGACTGTCATCACTTCAGCCTAATTTCCACATGTACAACAGCAAATAAAAAGATGTTGAGTGAACTTTTGGTCTTGCTGCGACTCAATAATGATTAATACAGTGTAACTATTTTCTCATCGTTCGTCTCCCTTGTTGACCTGATGTTTCACTTAGTGATGACAGAAGGGCCGTTTTCTCGCCAACTTTTACGAAATGCAGATAATTACGTGGCAGTCTTTGTAAACAGAATTTGAAAAGCAGCCCAAACAGCGGTGACATAACATCAGTTTGATGCACAAGCATCTCCTCTTTCACAACAGCGCTCTCTCTCCTCTTCAGTCGGAGTCGAGTCTTCCCCTGATGCTTCTGAGCACCACTTGTGTGCGCTGACATATTTACAACTGTTGTGGTAAAAGTTGTTTGAAGTGTTCTTGGAAGTTTGAAAGTGAAGGATTTTTTTGGGACAAGGTGGAGTCTCTTCATAACTGGCTGTCAGCTGTCCTAAGAGGAAACACAAATCAAGCTTTTGCTCTTTGACCCATGTTGAATTTTGCTCGGCGGTTATGCAACACTGTTTGAAGCAGTTTGTGTCATGTTGGCGGCTGATATTGACTCCAGTTGGACTGTGCTCACATCCAAACCTCCAATTTTGCTGCTTCATAGGAACAAATTTGCATGCACTTTGAATAAAGGTGTTTCTAATTCTGTTTTAATGACTCCCGTGTGCTCTAAAAAAATCTGAAACTACTGGGAAAAGTTTCCAAGGCACTCATGCACATAGTGAGAATATCCAAAAGTGTCAAGGACATATTTGCAAACATGTAAGCTACATTACAGGATGAATATAACACTTAGTCCTGTGTGAATCCACTCAGTCGAACGGAAATGAATGTACAGAGGGGACCTGGAAAGCTTTTTGCAGTTAGCAGTTGGGTCTCGGAGCAGCTGGAGACTTTCAGGGTAGATTAGTGTCAGCAGGTAACAGAGTGTGGAGCCCATGAACCTCCCCGGGATGGACATCTGGAGGACGGACAGCAGTGGGCAATGAAACAAAAGGAAATGTTTCATTGCGGGATAGGAAACATGCTTAAACAGGAAGCGTAGAAGAATCAGCAAGTGGTAAAATGATGTGGAGAAAGCGGAGGTTTGACACTTGGGGTAGATCTCAAGAGTAGATCTTTTTATGGTTATCTACGTGTCTAATCTCGAATTAAAGCTGCAAGATCCAGAGGTTGGTCGCCAAAGATAAACAGGATTATATGTCCCGGAAAAAGAGCGAGCCACATTCCACTGCTCTCCTTATTTAAAACTGAAGTGTGCAGAAAGCCATGTATCCTAACAAGGAGAAGTCTGGGGGGCAGAAGGCGTGACTCCTGTCCTGTCAATCACTCCGAGCCTATTAGCTGACCAGCAGGGGGCTGGGAGGAGAAGGGTCGGTTTGAATTTCTGGAAATTTAATTTCTCTTCCTCGCAGACATTCTTTAAGCAGCTTTGAAAGGCAAAGACAAATCTACTCTCACAAAAGATCAAATCCAAGAGTTGAAACGAGTCTTAAATCCGTTCTTTGTCAACATTAGGAAGTTGTAATGCCATGTAAATTAGTAGATGTCAGATTAGCTCCAAAAACAGTGAGGCTGAAAGAACGTGTCAGTTTGAAAAGGTCAAGGTGACTTTTGTTTTGTTTCACAGAAATGAAAAGCTTTTTTTTTATCTTACATCGGCTGTTTTGTTTTTAAACAAGCCTAATTAGATTTTCAAAGAGAACACAAGTGCTGCCCTTGTGTGCAGGCATGCAACTTTCAGTGCACACGCATATACAGCATGAGCAAGATTGTACATGCTTACATGTGTGTTTGTACGCTGAGCCAACTTCTAAAATGACCCAGTTAGTCATGCATGGCACTATAGTCCCCCAATAAGTAGGAAATACAATCTGCCTTCTTCTCTAACTTTAAGGCTTAATAAAGGAAAATTGCCCTTTAGGAGTGGCCCTCATGAAAACAGGTCCTGTTCAGTGCCTCGCTCTGGAGCCCGTAATCACAGGTTACAGGGGACAAACAAAATAGTATTTCATGTACCAACTGTGTGCATGTGATTGCATAGCAGAGCTCATACCTTTTTGTCTTTGCCGTGGGACACTTCTCACTGAGAGTCACATCATGGCGCATGGAGAGAAATAGCATGTCTGCTTCCTACAATGAACTACACTGTAACACTTTGGTGGTTTGGAGACTGACATATTTCAGCTATACTGGATCAATTTCCATGAAATTGTGCCATGACATTCATGGTTCCCAGGCATCAAATGTTACTGCCTGCCAGCTTCAGACTACACAATATCGGCATGAAAATAGCAGTAACATGAAAGATGTGAGGTGTTTGGACTGAGTGAACATCCAGCAGAATAACTGAGTTTCTCAACCAATTGAGTACCAACCAATAGTGCAACTGGGATGCTTTGTGACAACCCAATAAAAAGGCCATCACCTCAGATATTTTTATTTTTTTACCTTCTATGTGACAGCTTCTACAATGTGTCTTTGATGTTTACCGCTTAGAGCCTAAATGTACTCCTCTGTAAAGTGAAAGACAGTCTACAGTGTGACCAACCCAAACTTTCCTCTTGGTGGAACCAACAGAGGGGTCATAAAACACAACACATGATCCGTCATATTGATGTTTTTATATGTTCTCGTTTTCAATAGTTGGTCCTTGGCACCTTTTTCTTGATGACATCATGCTAGTTGAAAGATGGCAACCTTTGACTGGTTGTTGATGAAGGCGTCACGTCTCAGCCAAGTCACAGCAAGAATTTATGACTCTCTAATTGCCTAATCTGACATAGTAACCACCTTATCAGGCAAAAATATTGTGTAGTCTAAACCTTTATCTCTAAAACAGATATTAGGTTTGACAAATGCCATGCCCACATAGTCATGGTGTTCCACGTCCATGTTGGCCACATGATAATTTTAACGACGTAGGTGATTCCCTCACTGTTGTAGTGCTTTCAGACAGTCAAAGGTTGCACTAATCCTCTGAGATATCTCAACATCTACAAGGCGGATTGGCACAGTAACGCTTCCCACATAATAAATCCTCCTGACTTTGGTGATCTCTTGACTTCTCCTATCATTCCACCATCAGGTTAGCATTTGTGGTTTGGAGAGAAATGTCTCAACAATCACAGTGTAGAGTTACATGAACTACAGTACTTACATTACAACCTTGTCCCCCCATAAATAATGTTCCTATATAACTGAACAGCATTCTCATTTCCGTTTTGGAAGAAACATATTTTTTCCATTAAAGATTATACTGTGACATATAAGCAAAGGCTTCCAGTTTGAAGGAGCCACAGAGTCTATGTAATGAGATAGGAGGGCAGCATAAGTCAGCAACAGGACTTTTACACAGGAAACATGGGGTTTGTGGGATATTTATTCTTAGACTTATAGTTTTTATACACTGTTTGGTTAGGTTTAAGTTTAACTTTGTGTTTAGGAATATATCCTTTGGTTGACACCTTCACAAGTATAAGCATTTTTAGAAGCTTGGCTAAGTTTAAGCAGCAAAACTACCTGGTTTGGTTCTGGTAAATATCATTGTTTGGGTCAGAATACAACCTTTTTATAACATGTTTGAAGCTTTTCCTCCATTTTCTTGGTTGCCAGGGATAACGAGTCCAATCCATCTAAAATCTGATTGGTTAGATTAAAAAAAAAAAAAGCAGTGAGAGTAAAGCAATAAAACAAACAAAGGCAATCTGGTAGAAAATACACTTTCATCAAAATGTAATTGAGAATGCTGTTTAGTTATATAGAAAGGTAATATCTGGGTGACAGGGCTGAACGTTTTTGTTCCGTCTAAGATGAATTGTAATAACTTTGGGATTCATCATCATTAAAGTCAACATTTCAATTTGTCTTGTAGCTTACAAGCAAATTTGTATCATCAGTCTCAGTTTAACTTGAAATTCCTGGTAATTACCAAATGTTAGATGGTAAACATGGTAAACATTATAATGTGCCTGCTTAACTTTAACAAGTTAGTCACTGTGAGTATCGTAGCATGCTGTTGTTAGCATTTAGCTCAAACAACAGCTCCACACACCAGCCAGTCTGTGAGAAAAGACAGTGCTGTTTCATGATATTTTATGTCAGCCATATTGCAAGTTTTTTGTGCTTTATGTATCAAAACCATCACAGTTTGAGAATGCCACTACTATTTCTGATTATTCTTGAGCAGCACAAATGTCCAAATCAAATGAGGCTCCATGTGTATGAGGGGATCGTCGCTCAGACATTACGTAATTCAAAGTCATTTGTTAAAACCTATCTTGTATTTTATCTGTATCCACTCCAGAGTGGTGACACGTTTAATCAGCAGTGGCGATCCGGAGAACTATACAATGTCGTGTAACGCACTCGACTGGTATGAGGGTATGAGACAGAGAGATAAGGTTTTAGTTAAACAGACAAACACAAACACATTGAAACAGACAGGGCGAACCCTTCAGACCACTACGGAGACCTTGATGATTTCAGCTCACGCTCTGTCAACACGCGACGCTGCCTGCTTCATATCAAAAACATGAAAGGCTGGATTCTTCCTGTTTGTAATCAAGATGCATGCTGAGATTTAAAATACAGAACTTTTCTGTCTCCAGTGAGAAAGTGAACAAAGTGGAGAGGTGTAATCAGCTTAGACTGCGATGAGATCATAAGGAGAAGATACGCATCTTTTGTTTTGTCTTATGAAAACAAACATATTGAGTGTAAGCATCAGA
>NW_007579257.1:0-11294 GCF_000690725.1 Stegastes partitus
GGTTAGGGTTCGGGTCTGGACCGTACCTTGGGGTAATATCCTGGATAGAGTTTTTCGGTGACTGGAACGATGTACTCTTTGAGGAATTTGAGCCACTCTTTCTCAAAGCCAATCTGGTTCATGTGGATGTCCACAGTGGGGACGTTTTCATAACCACCGGCCAGTCGCTCGTCCTGAACAACACAAAGAGGATACACAACTTTCAAAGCCCAGGACTAGTCTGCACTCATACAGACCATCAGAATGAGGGGTTACCTTGTGCGATCCTCCAGACCACTCGCCATGGTCCTCCATGGTCTCCACCAGATGGTCGCACATCTTGTCTGAGAAAGCTGGAAACCAGTAAACATCTGGACAGGGCTAAAACACATAGAATATTATTCAACCACAAATATTTGTTAGCTCTGATCTGAGCGCTGAGGTATAAAAAACGCATCACAATAATGTGAAACTTTTTGTTGCTCAGCGTCGCTGCTGGTTTGCGTTTTATTACCTGCTCCACAAAGGCCTTCTCATCCTCGAAGATCTTGGAGTAGTTCTCATTGATGTACTTCTCCTTCCAGTCCTGCAAACACAAACATGTTCAGCTCGAGCTTCCCTTTCAGTTTACCACGTTTGTGTTGACGTGTTCATGCATGTTGGTCTGACCATGGGGTTGTCGAAGATCTGCCACATGTCCGGGTGCAGCCTGGACGTGTTGAAGTTGGACGATGCCACTAAACGCCCAAACTCGTCCCGGTTGGACACAAACATGAAGATGCCCTGTGGACATAGAGTTTCATTGTTGAATGAAACCACATCTTTAATCAATATAGGAGCAATCATCATTTTAACAAGATACACTTTGTAAAAAAACTGTGTTTTAATCCTCTGAAGACCAAAACCTGCCGGTGGGTTGGAAAGCCATGGCACTGGGGTCAGTTTAGACAAGTCTTTGTCATGCTGGAGACATGAAGGTGCAGACAGGACAAACAGCAGCCTCACTCTGCAGCTGGTAGTTCAGGTGTGTTCAGGTGTTGGTTTACCTGGTCTCGAATGCTCCGGCAGAACACCATGTCAGGGTCCATCCCCTCGTCCACGTACAGGCTCACCTGGGACAGTGTGGATCGCAGCATGCTGCCTTTGATCAGGTAGGCCTGAGTGATGTAGGGCACATTCCACAGGCCGCTGCACAAAGAGTCCACACAAAGGCTCAGATGGACACACAGGGCAATGTTCTGCTCCATGATTATGACTCTGCTGGTAAATCATCCACCAGCGTCCACTAGACTAATGGGTACTAATGCAGCAAAGTGTCAAAAACCTGAATATCAACAAAAGTGTTGAAAACTTGTGTACTATACATAAATACATAGAACAGCTGGTATTAGTGCATCAGATTGTCAAAAACCGGGATAGTACTGCAAAAAATCACCAAGAACCTAGATAATAACACACAAGTGTCAGAAGGTGTGCAATAATGTTCAACAGTGTCAAAAACCAAGTACTACTGCGTTAAATTAAAAAAAAAAAAAGCCTGAATGTCAAAGCTTTAGTATCAAAAACATGGGCATGAATGCCTTAAAGCTAAAAAACAAACCAACCCAGCATTAGTGCATCAAATTGACAAAAACTGGTAAACTGATGCACAAAAGCACCAAAAACCCAGATATCACCACAGAGAAGTACCAATTACCTGGAAAACAACGCACAACCACGCACACAACAGCTGCCTATGGCTGCCTTACATCGTCAAAAAAAACCTGAACAATGCCACACAAACGCACAAACTAGCTGGATAATAATGCACAAACGTATCAAAACTCTGTGTAACAATGCACTAAAGTATGAATAAGCCAGGTATTAAGGCAGCTGGTGAGCAGGGAGGTGCGCTTGTTTAAAGGACCCTCACAGGAGGTCAGCTAACACATCTGAAGCTTCACCTCATGAAACAGTCAGAGGCTCCACCTGGTGGAAGAACCAGGTACTACAGCTGATCTCCAACACGTTGACCTGCATGACCTCCTTCTGCCTCATACGTTCGTATAAATGTCATGGGTTACATTACAACTGGTTGAGGTGGTGTGTTTTTGCGTTTGCACTCACATCCTCTTGCCCTGCACGATCTCGATGTAGTCCTCAGATCTGGAGTAATATCCTTCAGGACTCAGAGCGCCCCAGAAGTTACTCCACAGCTTCCCGTGTTTGGACAGCATTGGCGCTATCACCGACCTGAGAGAGGGTTTAGAGTCACTACAAGACACAAGAACACACAACAGGACGCTGTGACGGTGAGGAGGCGGCGTACTTGTTCTCCTCTATCAGGATCCTCAGAGTGTCGGGGTTGGTTAAAGCCACGTCGGAGTCGATGCTGAAGTAGTAGTCGCACTCTGGGTCCTTCTTACAGGCCTCGCTGCACACAGACACACAAACATGCACACGTTAGCCGTCCACATGTTCTTATTCATGCTTTTCTCGACTTCACACCTGCTGAACCACGACAGCCAATCATGCAGCTCTCCTCATTGCAGAGGTGTAAAAGGACAAGAGGCACAGAGAGCAACACTTTCTCACGCTCATATGTCCTTTCAGCTCAGTCAGCAGGAGTCCAGACAACACACAGCACAAAACCCGCTTCATTTTCTGCACACGTATGCAGTCGTAGACAAAAGCTTCCATCCACTATAAAGTCTATCACTGAGTTTCCAGTGACTCCTCGAACAGCGACACCATCTGTTGGATCACAAATACACCTACAGCAACGTAATCATCAGCTCTGGTGATGTTGTTCCCAAACGAAGCAGCACATCACTGATGATATGTTCCAGCAGCGTTGGAGACGATTCGTTCTTGTTTTACAGTCTAGCAGCTAAATGTCGTATCTGGAAGATGTTTTGATCACTTTGGACAAGTTTTGATTCTAAATCCGATGAGAAGCTCTCGGGTTCTAAAGCGTGTCCACTCACACTGCCATGGTTCTGGCCTTGTCCTCCTGCAGGTTCTCCTCTGGTCCGACCAGCAGGGCGTCGGGGAACAGGGCCCGGTGACGCTCCCAGAACCTCTGGATGTGGCGCTCGTGGTACACCACCTGCAGCAGGGAGAGGTCAGACCGGGTCAGAACAGAACCAAAGAGCAGAGGACGTCAGCGCGAGCGGTGTCGTACGTTGTTGTGGATGAAGAGGCGGATCCTCCCGGCCGGGTAGTTCAGCGTGGTCAGCCGGTCCAGGAACTCCTCCATGAAGGGCGTGGCGTGCTCGATGAAGACGGCCACGTACACCAGCGGCAGCTCCTCGTCCTGCACACACAAACACAGGTCAGACACGGCGACCGCTACACAGCGCCGACTGGTTCTGGTTCCAGGTGGGCGTCCGTACAGGTACGTCGGTGAAGAACAGCAGGTCGTCGTCGCAGATCCCGCAGCCGCTCTCGTAGGTCCAGGCCGTGGGGACGTAGTTTCCCAGGTAGTTGAGCTGCAGCTGCAGAGACACGAGTCAGTTACTGTTCAGGTCGACACACGTCATCACATCACACTAGAACCCACTGGGACAGAACCACAGCAGCAGCCGGCAGCGGTTTCATCAGGATGGTGTTCAAGTCGTTTGGGACCACTCATGATGGCAGTGATCAGTTATTCCTTGTTATCAATAAATCTATTATTAGTTTCAATACATTGTCATTTGTACCGAACCAATAATCAGAGAACTCGGCTGACCTGAAGGTGACGTCTTCAGCCAGAAGTGCCAAAAACCCAAAAACTCTTGAGCCGCTTCTCACCGACTGAAACTAACAACTACCTTTTTTTCAATCAGTCAATTAAAGGTCTGAAATCTTTGCTCAGCGGACGTTAAAGTGTTGCTCATTAGACCAAAAGCTCGAGATCACCTAAAACCACAACATACATCCATCTGTAACGTTCTGGTTCCACAGAGCTGCACGACTTTACCACCCACAGTGAGGAAAGAGATGTCAGAGGCTCAGCAGCAGAGGGATGGAACCTGCAGCCTCAAAACAGGAAGTTCTGTGACGTGTCAGGGTCACATGGTGTTGGTGGGACGCTGTGATTGGTCGGTTACCTTGGTGGGCCCGTTGCCGTGGATGATGACGGGCAGTGTGTCATAGGCCACGTTCCTCGCTCTGACCTTCGCCCGCTCAAACTTCAGCACCACCTCGTCTGTGGGACACATTGGGACAGATTGAGGCGTCATTAACCCGCCGTCGTCTCACCACAACATCCACGGCCTCTGAAAACCAACCGCTGGTCCACTGGGGGAATAACACAGACCCGCTAGCTGCCGTTTTCGTCCATCAGTTTGAACTAAATGCAGAAACACCGACGGCCGGTTTGACATCGGTCCGTCTGGACTCGGCCGGTTCTGTCTGAGCTCAGTTTGGTCTCTTTGTGGTTGTTAACGATCTGATGAGACGAGCAGCAGTGGAACCTGATTCATTTATTGATCAACTGACAGCTGAAAAGCCGGTACCAGCCGGTGATGAAAGCCGTCCCAGACCACAACACACGTGACTCACCAACGGCTCCGTTCAGGTTCTGGAAGATCCTGGAGCGATGATCCAGAGTCATGTTGAACTTGGTCTGAGGAGACAAATCACATGGTCAGACATGCAGTGAAGCCTGGCGCTCCTGAAGGCGCCGCGGGCGGCTCAGCTCACCCTCTGGGCCTTGTCCAGGTAGATCCGGGTGTAGAACAGCTGGTCGTCGTCGTTGTCTTTGTACTTCCACTGCTGGACGATGGCGCTGAGGTCCGACGCAAAGCCGATGAACCCTGAGCACACAGTCAGGTTACCTCCAGTAAAACACAAACAGATCAAACAAGCCGGTGTGTCTGCGGCCTCGTACCTCCTGAGTTGAGGTAGCGTTTCCCAGAATGCACCTCAGGGTATCTGGAGGCCAGGCGCTGGTCGGGCCAGCAGAACCCCTCGGCTGAGAACACCACCCTGTGGCCCAGTCGAGAGAACTTGGAGAGCAGCTCCTCGGGTCCAGACGCAAAGATCACGTCGTAACTGCACAGACAGAAACCAGAAGAGAGAAGGTACCAGGTTAAGTCCTTCTGGACTGAGTTAAGTCGTTCTGGACTGGACTGGGTTAAGTCATCATGGTTCTGGACTAATTCAGACATTCTGAACACTTTGAGACATCTGAAGGACCTGCAGGTTCTACAGGGCACTGATGCAGAACCATTCTGCTCACAGTCAGACCACAACAGTGCGACGGGTCACTAGGAGCTGAATCAGTCCGATCAGCCTGAACCCTCAGCACACTGGATCAGAACCAGAACATGTTGCACACAGTGAGCAGGAGGCTGGATGCTGCGCTATCTGCACCGGATCCATCCATCAGCTGTCTGGGCTAAAATGGATCAGAGTTTCCTCAGATGTCTGGTTCAGTCTAAAGTGTTCAGTTTACCGAACCCAGAACCCAGAACTGATAGTTCTGAACACAAAGCGACTCCAGCTGGTGCGTGTGTCTGTTCCTGTGGCCACAACGATCTGTGACTGGGCAGCAGCCTCATTCAGAAACAGACCTGAACCCAATCTGTCATTAAAGAGCCAGAAACAACCGACAGAAGAACTAATAGGAACAGACATCAGTGATAAAAAGCACATTACAGTCGCTGTTTAAACACTATCGGTACCGAAGAAGCAGCGCTGCAGTGGAAGTATCTGCTGTTGTTCACTGTTCAGGAAGCTGGGATGTGAAGCTTCAGACCAGTTGTAGTCTCTGTAGACATGTTTGAGTCACTGTGGACAGGCTTCAAGTTGTTTTGGACTAATTCTGAGTTTGGACCCATTTCTAATCATGTCAACTATTTGTCCCTGGGTTTGGTCTCTCAGGCTCCAGCAGCTGTTACCAGCTGGTACGTGTTTCATGTTCAAACTATAGAATCCATGCTTTAGATTTGCAGGTCCGAGCCGTTAGCGGCACAGAGCGTCAGCCTCCAGGTGAAACCAAACCTTCGTCCTCCTGTGTGAAGCAGAACGGGAGAGTCGGGTTTCTCATCCAACAAGCCATTCAAAGAACAGGAGATAAAGAGAAGCAGAAACAAAGGCAGAGACAAAGACGGGTGGGGCAGAGAGGAAAGTGTGTCGGTAACATAATGACTCAGCAACTGTCCCACAGAACCCAAAGCCCGCCCACCACCACCGAACCTGTCCACGACGACAGAAAACCTGTCGGAGGGACGTGGAATGTGTCCAGTGGGGCAAAAGCTCCGTTACTCGAGGTTTGACCAAAGTAACAGAAGCCTTTGTCCTAAATGACCTGAAATGGTCCAGTGGGACAAAGCCAGTCCGCAGTGACTCCGTATTTGACCAAAATGACAGAAACCTGGTGAAGCGACCCTACGTGGAGCAGTGTGGCCCACAGGTGAGCTCAGGTGACCTTACCTGTCCACGAACATGATGACCAGGTCCTTGTTGTCAGAGTGTTTGAGCAGCTCCTTCTTCATCCACCGGACCTTCTGACCTCCACCCACTGTCCGAGCAACGTCTCCACCCTTCCAGTCCTCACCCAGACCCAGCACCTGGTGGACACCACCATCATCAACATCTCATCATCATCATCACCACCACCACCACCACAATCATCATCATCACCATCTTCACCATCATCACCATCACTACAATCATTATCATCCTCATCATCATCATCATCACCATCTTCACCACCACCTACATCCTTTGCAGGTCAGAGGTCGACTCACCTTCACGGTGTAGTTGAATTCTCTCGCCGTCCTCATGAAGCGCTGGAATCCGTCCGTCTCCTCGGTTGCCGCGGTGACCACCAGCAGGTTTTCTGCAAACACAGGGCCGGTCAGTGACGGAGGCTGATGAAGCAGCGTTCAGTCTGCTCAGACACCCACGACGCAGCGCAGGAGAGCGGCAGCGAAACGTAAGTACAACGTCAGTGTAACGTCCTGCGCCGTTAACAGTCAGTCCTCGCTGCAGGAGGATGACGTGGTGAGCAGAGTTTATGACATCATGACATCGTGGCGGGGCTTCCTGTGCTTCAGTCACATTCACCTCAAGCTTTGTCTCCTGGAGGCAGCTGATGGTCTTACACGCCCTGTTGTGTTTTTCAATGTGTGTTGGACAACGTTTTAGCCGTTTGGGGCAAACTGAGGAATTCTGAACACACTTCAGAACACTTTGGACCAAACCTGTATCGTTCTGGACAGAGGTTCTGGTCCGGTTTCTCTAAGGTTTTAGACATTTTGGGGGGAAAATGAGCCATTTAGGACCAAGTTGGAGAATTGTAGGACATGTTTTTTTTAAATGTCATTTGATTTGTCACGTTGGACACATTTTCTATCATGTTGGACCGTTTAGAATCACGTTTAAGCCCTTTGGACAAACACTGCAGAGGTTTAGGTTCAACACCATTCAAAACATCTGAGTCCTGTTGCTCTTTGTCCAGGCCACTGAGGACCTCCTGAGCTCTGCTTCTTCTTCCTTCACACCTTCCAGTGAAAGTGAGCGTCTTCAGCAGAAAACAAGTCTGAGCCTGACGAGGGACCGGCAGCAGGCTGAACTCTCTCTGCTCTGTTTAAACTCTCAGTTTGTCCTCACTTTCCTGCCTCCCTGCAGGCTTTCGAGGAATCTGCAGAGTGAAATTCCTCAGCGGGGTTCGTGTGGCGGCCGAGCGAGGCCGGGTGGGGGAGGTTCAGCGACAGACGCCTGGTTGTGCTGCACCAACTTCCCTAAATGTCCCCCGAGATGTGTTCAGGGGACGCAGGAATTACAGGCTTCAGGGCTGGTGAGTGAAATCAGGTGAAGCTGCAGCAGCTGGACGGAGCGACTCTGAATACTGATGAAGGGAAAACAGTGGACTGATGAGTGATGAGCAGCTTGTAGGTAACTTTGGACAAATTCATGTCATTTTGATTAATTTCTAGTAATTTTGCTCGAGCTTTTAAGTCATTTGACACAAGTTTGAGCCCTTACAGAATCATTCTGTCTCATTAGATGAATGTTTGTGTAATCATGGACAAAGTTTAAGTCATTTTGGATGAATCTCTGTCAGATTGGACACATTTTAGACAAGCATTAGTCAGGTTAAACAGACTCTTCAGTCACTTTGGATGGGTCTCAAGTCATTTGTAAAACATTTAAACCATTTTGGACTTATTCTGTCACACTAGACAAACGTTTGAGAAATTTAGGGCGATTCTGGACAAGTCTTAAGTAGACATGTTTTTGTCATTTTGGGTAAAATTTAAAGTAATCTTGAGCTGGTTTTGTCACATTGGAGACATCTGAGGTCGTTGTCAGAGACCGTTTGAATCACACTGTGGAGTTAAAGCCTTCCTCTGTGGAGCAGCTGACTGAACGGGACTAGTTGAGGTCAGCTGTGAACTGAGGCTCATCATGACGCTGCGATTCTGCTGCAGCGGAAACAAACTGTGAACCGAGCCAACAGGAAAACCTGCAGCTTCACAGCCACGTGTGTCCCAGACGCCACAGCCTTCAGCCGTCCTCGTATCTGCAGCAGACTCCCTCGGCGGACACTCTGACGGTGTCATGGAGCGGCTGTAGTTTGGTCTGAAGCCCATGCTGATGTGAACCTTGAGTCTGTGCTGGGGAAGCGTCCAGGCTCCTCCCTGGCTTCAGCGTGAGGCTCTGGGCTGAAGTGGGAGCCGTGGGCGGTGATTTAAAGCTCCGGAAAGTTCCAGAAGGTTGAAGTGGGAGCCTCCACAGAGAACATGATGATGAGTTCATTTATCTGAAGAGTCGGTATGAAGATGTCTCACAGCATCGACTGTAACCAGCACCTTCACTGTGGGTTCTAGATGAACCAGTCCATCGTAGACTGGTTTTGGACACGTCTGACTAATCTGAGATGTTTCCAACAAACTAAGAACCATTAAGGACAAGTTTGGATTATTCTGGACATGGTTTAGTCCCAGTTTTAATCATTTAGAATAACATCACGAGTCAGTTTGGACACATTTCAGAACCGCCTGACAACAAGCAGCCGTGCACACAGGAAAATGACACAGATCTGTCCCCTCATTGATCCTGATCGATTTATCTCCCCTGAGTGACCAACAGCTGACCTCCTCCACAGATCAATCACTTCAGCTCCAACCAGAGCAACAGGTCCTCAGATGGAGAGACTCGGACCTGCCGGTGGTCCAGGTAGCTTTCAGACTAACTTAAACACCTGATCTCCTCTGTGCTGATTGATTGATTGATTGATTGATTGATTGATTGATTGATTGATTGATTGATTGATTGATGGCTGCAGCTCTTCTGTCAGTTATTAGATGGCTCTTTTATGTGTTAAAGATGTTATTCGTGTGTAATATTCAGCGGCTCTGTCTCGTGTTGACACCACACAGAGCTCCGTTAAAGCGGCCGCTAGCTCCACGCAGCCTCCGGTCGCGGTGGACTAGCTTCAGATTAGCTTCAGATTCGCTTCAGATTAGCTTCAGACTAGCTTCAGATTAGCTTCAGATTAGCTTCAGATTAGCTTCAGATTAGCTTCGGGCTGATTCATAAAGTTGTAAACGAGGCTGCTAACTGTTAGAACCACAGCAGGAACTTGGTGAACTCTCAGCCAGCGACGGCTCCAGGCTGCTGGAGCCGATAAGACGCGGCTACGCTCCAATAAAGCCGTAATTAGCGGCAGTTAGCTCGGAGCCGCGGCTCCAGCGGGGCACGGTGGTCCGCACGGACGGACACGGGACCCCGCGGAGCCGCCTCACCTGGAGACAGCCTCCGCTTCTCGGCCGACGTGGAGCTCCAGAAGAAGGCGAGAGCCACGAAGCAGAGGATCCGCCGGGAGGACATTGTGCCGCCGCTGAAAGCCGTTAAATGCTCCGTTCAAACCGTGAGTTGATCCGCTGCTCCGTCTCTCTCCATCAGCATCCAGTATCGCGATACGTCCCGAGTTCTCCCGACGGAGGAGATTCATGTCAACACAGACCGCAGGACCGCCTCCCGCCCACTGTGGGCGTGTTCAGCCAATCAGAGGTACGACAGCTGTGAGCGACGGTACCACGGAGCAATCAGCGCGCCGGAGCTGCTCCACAAGAGCCAATCAGAGGCCGACAAATGGAAACGAGGAGGAGGGGATTTTTTTCCTGCAGAAAGTTCGTGAAAATGGAGAAAAGTGAGCGTTTGCCACGTCTGAAGCATTCCAGGAGGGAGCGGGAGAGCAGCGGAGGCACCGAGCGGGCAGGAGCAGAGACACGGACTGAAATACACGTTTATGGTGAATCTGCAGTGAATAAAGCGATTGAATGGGATCTACAGTCAGAAACCATCTGAGGACGTGCTGCTGCTCCTCACCTGGAGCTGGTCCTGTACTTAAAAAATACAAAAGGAGACGTGTCTGGTGATTAATGGCTGGTCTACTGTGTGAGAAAATCATAAATAAAAACGATAAAGGCAAAAAAATAATAATAATAATAATTTTAAAAGTTTTTTTTTTAAACTTTCAAAATCTGTAAAGTTGCTTAACTAACAACAGCAAATATTTGTAAAATAAAGATATTTTAGTTGATTTCAATACAGCAAACGCTTTGATTCTGCGGTCACATGTAGAAGAACACAGGAGTGTTTAAACACAGAATTCTGGTGTGAACACAGGTTTTAGTTTTAGGGGCAAATGAATATTTTTTCTATGACTTCTAGATTTTATCTGTAACTTAACAAAACAGAGGACAGACGTGACATATAAATAAATAGTTCTTTAATGACTTCAGTAGACCAGGCCTACTGCTGTCATAAGCGGTTTTTAAATTCTAACTAATCTGTGAAAACATATTCTGATTAACTTCTTTATCTTTAACATTTGCATAAAATGCTGATCCAAACTGGCCCGGACACACAGGTGTTCTGTCCTGGAGCTCCGTGGGTTCTGTCGGAACCACTGACAAAGACAACAGCAAACGTCACATTTGAACATGTTTTAAAGTTTTAAAAAATGACAAAGCAGATCGTTAAATCATTTACTTTCTATCTGAACGTTGTTTACCTTCGGAAGCCCCGCCCCCCATCGTCGCTCCTCGTTGCCATAGGAACGTGTCAACATCCCACCGGCCGTCGGGACAGAACCGGACATGGTCAGACCGAAGTTCTTCACGCCCTCCGAGGTGGCGGCTCACAACACCGCAGCCGACCTCTGGGTGTCTTTTCTGGGCAAAGTGTGCGACCTGAGCCCGCTGATGAGCCGCTACGGAGGTGAGAGAACCGGCCGGTCCGACCCAGGACACACGGCCGGCTCCGGGTCTGAGAGGAACGGTCCAGAACCTGGCTGAGAAACTCAAGAAATACTACTACTACTACTACTACTA
>NW_007579257.1:11714-15203 GCF_000690725.1 Stegastes partitus
AATAATAATAATAATAATAATAATAATAACTGTGGTATTAATGCACTAAATGAACAGTTTGCATCAGTCAGTATATTAAACTCGTGAGGTCACGGATCAGCTTCTCCTCTACAATCAAAGGCATTTTTGTCCAGATTTTTTTAAGTGTTATGGATTTAATTTACAATAATTATGAGCAGGAGTTTTTAAACTGATTAAAGTTCCAACTAGTATTTCCTTGTTATTTAAATGAATCTGAAAGCACCTTGTTCTTATTCATGAGCACAAGTCCAGACATATTTCAGAAAATCAGTTGTTATATTTTCTTCACTAGTTTTGTTCTTTTCTGCTTATTTGTCTGCTTTTATGGAATTCATTATTTCAGCAACAAACTTTGTCTTTTTCTTTCTAATGTGCGCTACAGTTGGGTATTTGTGACGTTTCCTGGTTCCAGCCTCTAAAATGTGAATGTGCTCTTTGTGTCTTCATCGTGGCAGTAAATGAAGCTCTGAGCCGTTTATTGGACAAAACAAGACATTTAAAGACGTGAATCATCTGCACAAATCAAACTGAATTCGTTTTAGGTTCCCGTTAAAGATACCAGCGTTCCTCGGCAGCACATGAGCACAGCAGCGTTAATATTCACTGTCAGCGTCTGAATACGATGAACAGAACGTCCCCAGTTATCACTAACAAACCTTTGGTGACCTTTAGTGACCCTTAGTAACCTTTAGTGACCTTTAGTGACCTCTGGGAGCAACGAGGGCTGCAGCTGATCTCTAGCTTCACTGCTGGGTGTTATCTGAATGAACCGATCAGCTGTTTGGATCTAAAATGTCAGAAAACGGTGAAAAATATGGATCAGAGTTTCCTCAGATGTGTTGTTTTGCCCAAACACATTCAGTGTACTGTCACAGAGGACAGAACCCGGGAGACATGGACGTAACAGCTGGTGATGGACTTGATGTTCTGTGTCTGTGGCTGCAGGCGACGCTCTGCTGCTGCCCATCGTGGAGTCTGCAGGGAAGGACATCAGCTCCTGGTTCGACCCCCAAACCCAAGACGTGAGCTGCATGCGGTGCTACATGTTGTCTTGACATCAAAAGTCAAAAAGAGTACAATACAAAAGAAACTGGGTCATGAAGACACCAGAATCTAAAAACCTGATAGTTGAGATGTTAAAACACCAACATATCAGAAATCAGACAGTAAAACACTAAATCATGAGAAGCTGGTCGTTAAAGCAGCAGAAATGTGGATACTGACACACCAAGTAGCTGAGCCGCCGTGATGTTGACCGCTAGCCTGCCGTAAATGAACCCAGATGTGAACCCGTCCTCAGGTCCGGACCTACGTGGACCCTGGGAGCAGCTGCGTGAGGTACTACACCCCCAGGGGGCGCTTCATCCACGTTCCCCCCGCCGGCCCTCGCTCGGACTGGGCCAGCGACTTCGGCGAGCCCTGGTGGAGGGACCAGAACTACCAGGTGGGACTGCTGTCCACCAAAACCAGGTGGATCCGAGTCATCAACACGCTGACGTCTCAGGAGCAGCGGCTGGAGGTGAGCTGCAGCACAGGTGCACTCTGGGTAACGGAGTGTTCTCGCTGGTTGTTCTGCTCATTTTGTGCTTCTTGTGCTCATTTACTGACGGATTGAGTCTCACCTCCCAGAGTGCAAATGACCAGAATGGAGCAGGAATGAATTAAAATGAGACCTAAAGCAGAACCTTAACCCAAACACAGAACACCGCAATCAGGCATAAGATGAACAAACAGAGGCTCAGCATGACACAGACAGGCCGGTGTTGTCTGCAGGTGGAGGGTTACGAGAACCAAACGCTGCTGTGTGAGGTTTCCTCCCAGGACATGATGAAGACGTGCAGGGCGTCCGGAGCTGATCAGGACGCTGTGAGGAACACGAGGAGCTTTACTAAGTCACGTGTCGTGTCTCCTCAGGTGTGTTCGGAGGAGACTCTGGAGGACATCGTGCAGCGTTACCTGCGCTACAACGCCCACGCTCGCAGCTACACCTGGAAACACGACGGCCGGAGTCTGGACATGAGCTGGACGCTCAGCGAGAACGGCGTGGTGGACGGAGACGCGGAGCTGGAGGAGCTGCGACTGGACCGAGACGCCTTCACGCCCGCCATCCTGCTGCACTTCAACGACGACCTCACCGAGGGATGACGTCGCCGCTGAGTCGCTGCTGCTCCTCCGCTGGCGTCAGGCTGCAGTTCAGCTGCTGCACGTCAACAGGACACCAAATCACAGAAACGAAGCACAAAACGAAGCACACACGACCAGAATGAGAAGAACGGACTAAAAACAGGAAACACATGGAGGAAGATGCACAACTATCACAGTGACACACGAAAGCAGAACATGTGCGCTGATGTTTCACCATGTCTGATGTATGTTCTGTGTTCCATGCTTTCAGGTTTACTGTTTGTTCTCTCACCAGGCACAGAGCTAAAATAAATACAAATAAAAACGTGCACCACTGACCACAGTCAAATGTTCCTGTGAGGACAGAGACAGTCAGGACCAGAAGTATGTGGACATCCAGGTGTGAGACGTTCAGCTTCAGTTTGAGATTGTTGCGTCCTCGTCAGGTGGAGGAACTAGGAGACACAAAACCACCACAAAGAGACACAACACAACCACAAAGAAAAAGACCACAAACGTACACAACTACAAAGACACACAACCACCCCAGATTAGTAGAGCACCACCACAGACACACACCAACACCAGTGTGTGATGACAAACAGCCGAACGGTGGACGCTGTGTTCCGACTGACTGAATGTTCAACCTCTCCACTCTGTGACCTTCAGACACACAAACACACACACACACACACACACACACACACAGTGGTTTTGGGTTCAAAGTGCGCTTTGCGGCCAACGACCTGCGGCTCTGTTTGGACAGTCAGCAGTTTGTCAGAAGACGGAGCAGAGATATCGCCATGACGACTGAATACCATGACGACGTGGAGGACGACAGCAGCTCCTTCTGGAACAAAGGTACCTACCTGGACACACCTGGACACACCAGAACCAGGAGGCTGCCAGCTGTGACCTCACACCGTCTGTCTGTTGTCCGTCCGTCTGTCCCCAGAGCCACGGCCCATCTCCCTGTCGGCCGTCCACAGCTACAGACGCTGGATGTTTCCGGCTGCGACGGCGGCGCTTGTCTTCATTCTGGTCATCGCTCTGGCAGCCAGCAGTGAGTGCACTCAGGGTCTGCCGTGGTTCCACGACAAGCCCTGGAACCAACCGGTTCAACCTGGAACTTGACTAGAAGGGCCTGGAAGCTGTCCAAGACGGCTCAAAACTTTTCTAATGTGAATTTGTTTTTCCCAATATGACTCAAAATTTGACTAAAATTAAACTTTTCCAAGACAGTCTAAAATAAGTCCAAAATTAATTCAGATTTGCCTAAAATGACTCAAAATGAGGCTGCAGGTGGATCAGTGGTTAGCACCGTGGCCTCACAGCTAGAAGGTC
>NW_007579257.1:16268-20817 GCF_000690725.1 Stegastes partitus
GGATGGATGGATGGATGGATGATGGATGATGGATGGATGGTCGACTCAAAAGGCATCCAGATGATGCACATTGAGTCTAAAATTTCTCAAAATGTGTGCAGTGTGCCTAAAGTGACTCCTAACTCCAAATTTGTCCAGTGAGACTCTTTGACCAAAATTACTCAAACTTTCATCAAAAGTTTTCTAATGTGACCAAAAACTTTTCCAAAACAATGTAAAATGAGTCCAAATGACTTGAAATTCATCCCAAATTACATTTAATCCTCACCGTGACAGAAACTCATCCAAAAGTCCAATCATGGTTTGGGCAGCCAGTGGTGAGTGCGCATTAATGACACAGTTAATTATTGTTAATGTGCAGTTCTGTGCTCTGAATTGAAAGTGGTGAGACATCCCAGGCTGTGCCGGCTGACAGGGTCACGTATGTGAAATATGACCTTAACTGTGGATCACTTGTGTGCAGGCGCGAAGACGTCCAGCCGTCTGTGGTCTGTGGAGAAAAGTGTCTCCAACCTGAGTGACTCGCTGAGCGGCGCCCAGCAGCTCACCAAAGGTAACACGATCATCTGTCTACACCCCAAACACTGCCGCCTCTAATCTGTCCTTCTTCTGCTCCAGATGCAGCTAAAGACGTCCAGCGGCTGAAGTTTGCTGTGGAGAGCAACAAGGACCAGCTGACGTCAGGTATGAAACCCTGCACAGACCCTGTGCCGACCCTCGGTGTTCACCGGCTCACCCAGGCTCTGTTGTTCCTTCAGTGTCGGAGGCGCTGAAGCAGCTCTCAGCTCTCGACTCCATCAGGAGGACGGTCGCGGGGCTCAAGTGTTCCCTCGAACGCATCATCAACAACGGTAAACACTTCTCAGATGTTTAGAAAAGGCTTCGAGTACGAACTCACAGAGACCGAAGATGTCTGAACCTTCAGCAGCGCCGCCTGCTGGGTTCCTGCAGCGCGTTCTGAAGCTTCTCCAACTGCAGCACTGGACACCTCCACCCCCCAGATAACCTGAACCAGAGCATAGAGGTGGAGCTGAGGCAGGACATGGACTGTCCTATGATGGCACCAATCAAACCAGCATTACACTGGTCCTAAACCGGCCCAAAATCCATCTGCAGCTAGTTCACCACCAGCCAAAACACAGTCCAACAGCCCGCTAAAATTAAGCCCAAAACCAGTCCACAACCAAGTCCTAAACCAGTCTAAAACCAGCTAAAACCAGTCTAAAACCAGTCTAAAACCAGCTAAAACCAGTCCTAAACCAGTCTAAAACCAGTTCTACACCAGTCTAAAACCAGCTAAAACCAGTCCTAAACCAGTTCAAAACCTATCCCAAACCAAGTTCCACAACTAAAAGCAAAGCCACCAGAAACCAAGTCAAAGCAGAGCCTGGATACTGCAGGAGGCGGTCCGTCAGACTTCCAAACCTTCTGCTGTAGTGTCTTCTGGCCTTTTCTCAAAGGTCCACATTCTCTAGAAAAAGCTTAGTTTTATCCAGTAATATCCTCATTTGGCCAAAATTCTCTCACCTCATGAAAACATTTAGTTGTAATCTTGTCTAAAAGGTTCTGGGAGGTCCACGTGTCCACCAGGTGTCCTCAGCTTCCAAATGAGTCCACACTCTTTATGAAGGCAGAAGTATTAGAAGGTTGTCAGATCTTCTCCCGTCCTTCGGTCTCAGGCTCGACGGCGGACGGCTGCTGTCCTCTGGGTTGGAACCCCTTCAGCTCCAGCTGTTACTACTTCAGCTCGGATCCACAGTCGTGGGACGACGCCAGAGACTGGTGCAACGGACACGAGTCCCACCTGGTCATCCTCCTCACCGACGAGGAGTGGGTGAGTCTGTCCATCTGTCTCAGCTGTGTGGACAACAACGTCCAGCATGAACACAGAGCAGTGAAACCAGGTGTCCCTCCGTCTGTCCACCAGGACTTTGTGACCCGTCACACCTCAGGCAGCTTCTACTGGATCGGTCTGACCGATGAGAGGACGGGGAAGTGGGAGTGGGTCAACCAGACGCCCTACGTCATGAACCGGAGGTTTGTTGGTCTGTCTGTCATTCTACTGAGTGTTGTTCCTCTCACAGCGCTGTCAAGGTCAGTGGAGGTTCTGTTGGTGTTTCCAGTTCTGACTAATTCAAATATTAATATTCAGACCTTGCAATATAGTTTAATATACATTTTTTCTTGACTAATTTAAATGTTGAGGTTAAGAACCTACAATATTTTATACTCTGAACAAATGCCCCAAATAATTTCAGAATTAGGTTAGTTAATTTAGTTACAACCCGAAACCCAAAGAATCCCTTTGAGCAGGACACTGGAAACACTTTTAGGAAGTGGACTTTAGAAAAGAAGTCTGACTTGGTTCCTGCCTTCAGTCTTTATCAACTAACCGTTACAACAAACAGTGACATGAACTGCAGGAGCACTTACTGACTGAGCACCTTGGAAAAACCAAACCAGGTCAAGTGTCCGAAGAAGATTAGAAACGTCACATTTTCAATGAGTTTCTATGAAGTCAAGGAGCCCTGAAACAAGTGTTGCTCACCTCGTGTTTACGTTGCTTGTGGTGGTTTCCAGGCGCTGGAAGCCGGGTCAGCCGGACAGCTGGACGGCTCATGGTCTTGGTCCCGGAGACGAAGACTGCGCTCATCTTCACTTCGACGGACGCCTCAATGACCTGCACTGCTCCACCAAGCTGCGCTACGTCTGTCAGAAACACAGCCAGCGCAGCTGAACACCACATCCACGGTGGACCGTCCCCTACAAACACCAGCAAATAGTCTGATCCACAGTGAACTTCCCCCTACATACACCAGCAAATAGTCTGATCCACGGTGGACCGTCCCCTACATACACCAGGAAACAGTCCCCACCAGTCACACCTCCGCCTCTCCCGTGGTTTGTGGTGTCTTGCTGATTGTCAGGACGTATCCGGCTGTATGTTGCACTATGTGATGCTCTGAGCTCCTGTCAGTAATAAACACAACGGTGAGACCGACCTTGATGCTGCCTGACCTGTTCCTCCATCACCTGAACACACCTGCAGGTTCCACAAGCGTCCCGATGAGCTGATGATCGACTATAGAAAAGTGATTGTTGTCCCAGTCTGTTGTTGGAAAATTAAACATGCAGCGTTTAAAATGTAAATCAAAAATCTGAGCTGTTGGTTCTTTAATCCTCTGACGTCCCTTTAAAAAGGACAAACTGGAGCTTCCTGTGAGGTAAAAGCAGCAGCAGGACGACAGAACAACATGATATTAAAGACAGAGGAGGATTTATTAGACTGCTATGAAACAAAACATTTGTCCTTTCATCATTCAAAAGTTCACAGTTTAGAAAAAGCTGAGAGGTTTCAGCAGCAGGACGAACACGACACTGACAGTGAACCAGGAGTTCAGACACACTGAGGGTCACTCATTTCTGTATTTCGTGTCCTGTAGACCGTAAACGTCTCAGTGAAATCCTCCAGCATGGCACCAAACAGCTTGTTTTGTTTCAAATGACACCATTCATCAGTCAGAAACTGTAGAAGGTGAAAGAATCCTCAGATTTTCTGGCTGAGCTGAAACGTCCAGACGTCGCTCAGAGGATGAAAAAAAGGTTTTTTTCTTCACAACTTGAGAAGAAACTGAAGAATAATTTAAAATGTAAGTTTAAAAAAGGGCAAAGCTTTAAGTCACAGGGGCAGGAAGGAGCACGACGACATAATAAATGTACTTTTCAAGATAACTTCACACGATAAAAACATTTTTAGAAACATACTGAAGTGTTCCGACCAGAACCAGAGCTCCCGGCACCAGAACCAGAGCTCCCGGCACCAGAACCAGAGCTCCCAGCATCACTGGAGGCTTTCCTGTGACAGCACAGTGCAGACTCTTCATAGCGTCAGACTTCCTTTCATGAACACAAAAGGCACAAACATCCGTCTCTGATGCTTTAACACTGTTTGATCCATTGAAGTGGAAATAAGAAGAATCTGAACTGCGGACCAGGAGCTGAACACTCTCACTTCTTTATTTCTCCCTCAAACACAAATGATTTCTGCTCTTCTTCTCACTTCCTCCCATCAGCTGCTGGAGGCGTTTCTAACGTCAGACATCACTCAGTGTGTAGAATCACTCTGAACCTTGTAAAGTGCTCAAATAAACCAGTAACAGGCTCCTAAACTGTAGTCCAATGAGAGTTAAAGACTACAACTCCCAACATAAACATCGTAAAGTGCATCAGTAAATCAAAACAAAACGCCCAGGTGTAAAAACTCCCATGATGCATCAGTCGGTCAGGTGGAAGGCTCGGCTCAGGACCAGCTCCGTGGAGGCTCCGCCCAGGTGACACGCCTCCAGGACGCACACCAGCCTCTGATTGGTCAGCTGTGCCGCCGTGGCGATGAGGTCAGCTGAGAAGAGCCATATAACATATTCACATTACTGACATGTCTGAAAATAAGATGAAATTATGTATGAGCTGAATGTCCAAACATCTTCAGCACATTTCTGATAACTACAGTACCGCTCAATAATATGCCTGTTTTGGGGGGAAAAAAACA
>NW_007579257.1:22094-22995 GCF_000690725.1 Stegastes partitus
GTGGAACCTCCCCGCCGCTGCCTTCCCTCCCATCGCCACGGCGGCTGCCTGCTCCTCTCGGTGGGCGTGGTCATAACACATGGAGAACGTCTCCACGGCGACAGGTGGGACAGCGGGGGCGGCGGGGGCGGTGACGAAGGACGAGGCGTCTTCGTCCTCATCGTTGTTGTCGTCGTCTGCGTCTGCGTTTCGGAGGAACTCCATGGAGGCTTCGAACAGAATCACTGCAGAAGGTGGAGCAGATCGATCAGGAGCAGCCGAAGGATTCAAACATGACGACACGCTTTACTGGATCAGAAGGTTGAGAGACCGTCGTGAGCTGCAGGTGAGCTGATCTAGCAACACCTGGACCCGAGTCCAGAACAGCACGCACTAGAACAACCCCAACGAGACACAAAACAACTTCAAAGACACAAAAACAACCAAAAGAGATGAAAAAAACCACTAAGAGACACAAATGAAGGCAGTCCGTTCTGGCTCAGCTCAGCAGACGTATCTCCATGGATCCAACCCATTCAGAGAGCAGAACCTCCAGAGGTAAAGTGGAGGACACATTTACATCACGTCATGACTTCAGTCTCAGAACCCTCTGATCCCACCTGGTGTTGGGTCTGGTAGCAGAAAGTGGTACCACAGTCTCACCTGTGTTGTTCTGTTCTGGCTGCAGTGTGATCCACGGGCCTCTGAGGAGACACAACACTAATCCTCAGATCAACGACGGACACAGGACAGAAAGTTGCACATTGAGAATGGACCAGTTTGACCAGTCTGAAACCTAAACTGGTTCTGGTCCTAGAGAGGTTCCCCAACCAGAACTCACCTCTTCTTTGGAGTGTCAGTCTGCAGCAGCTTCCTCTTCCAAGACCTGCTGAGAAAAAAATGATAGTAAACTGGTTTAAGT
>NW_007579257.1:24005-31061 GCF_000690725.1 Stegastes partitus
TAATAAACTGTTTTGTCCTCACCCTGCCGTTTGGATGGGAGTTCGGGGTGTCGAGCGGCTGACTGCTGAGGATGCAGATGTTGGACTGAAGGAGGACGGAGGAGGTCTGGACGATCGGGGGGTGGAGGGCAGGGAGGAGGACAGCTGAGGTGAGGAGGAGGAGGATGGAGAGAAGGACGAAGGTCGGTCCGTCCAGAACAAACAGCGCTCCTCCTGCAGGAGACAAGAAGTCAGTGAGAGAACCCGCACAGAAAACCTAGAATCTGCAAAGTCTCGGGCTGGACCCGAAGAGCCGACTGTTCGCTCGCTGTGCTGGAATCAGGATATCAAATGTGATGTCCGAATGTCTGCAATTAGTGTCATTCTGGACAAGTTCAGTCGCTTTACATGATTTGAGTCCTTCTAGACACGTTTTGGTCATTTTGGGCCGTTTCAGACGGGTTAGAGGAGTTTTAGGCACTTTTCAAAAGTCATTTTGGAAAACTATGAATTATTTTGGACCACTTTAGAACAATTTCAGACAATTTTTTTATTATTTTGCAAAACTTTTATTTTTTTTTGTCGTCAGGAAATTTCAGGTCATTTCAGACAATTAGACAACTTCTAACAATGTTCCAGCGGTTGTTGATAACTGCTGAGTCACTTTAAATCACATTTCCTACAGCGTGAAGCAGCCGCTGAGCACAGTGAAGGACATGAGGCAGAAAATGGACTCGGCTTTGTTTGGGAATAAAAAACGATACCATTTTCATATAGTGACATAAATAGTGGTGGTAATAAATGTCTGGTGGTCACCTCTCCTCGGCGGCTGTAGGTAACCACGGTCACGGTTGCCTGGATACAGAAGGTGCGTCGCTCCCGGTAACAGAGTTGGTCCAGCTCCCTCTGAAGCTCCGCCACTCGCAGGAGACCCGGCTCACCTGTAAGAACACCAGGTGGACAGAAACAGGAGTTCTTAAAGAACTGCATCAGATCGTCAGCTCACACATCACATTCAGAAACTGTCCGACCGGACGACCAGACCTCTGGAGGCGTTCTGTGTGCTGCAGCGAGCGTCGATAACACGCCAGAAAATAAGGAAAAACTAACACGAGTGACCTGTTCAACTCCAAAAGGACTACACATTGTCCACAAATGACAAAAACGTACAAGTTGATTGAAAACATGTCCATGACGAGTACAGACGAGGCCAACGTCCCAAACGCTGCTCGTCACACTGACGCTGTGACGTCCGATGGATGGATTTAAAACACACACAGTACCAAACAGCAAACCCGTCAGCTGACCTCTGCACTCCTTCATGTACGTTTCCATGGAGACGGGGGGAGGCGGGTACGTGAAGAATCCTCCAATCAGAGCCCTGCTCAGCACCGCGGCGTCGTCCTGCGTCCTCAGCCACTGCAGGAAGCGTCGCACTGGCCGCAGCCTCCGGTAGCTCATCTGTGAGTGGTGGCCCTGACCTGTCAGTCACACAGTCAGCCAATCAGGACGCAGGGAGGCAGCCTGCTGCACAAACACCAGCCAATCCCGTTACCTGTGCAGTACACCTGCGTGTTGGTCGTGTTGGTCAGGTAGAAGCAGCTGTGGTCTGCAGCTCGGACCAGCATCAGTCTGGTACCGACCAGCACCGACACTGAGGACACAAACACGGTGACGTCATCAGAACTCTGATTCATTCATCGTTTCTGTAGAACCTGATGCGACATTCAGAATGAAGCAGTTTTGGTGAAATCTCACAGTTCTGAGGTCAGATTTGGTTAAATGTCCTGATGGACCGACGTGTCCACACGGTACCATCGGAGACGGTCTTCGTGTTTGAATTCTGAGTCATTTAGGACAAATTCTGGTGTTTCTAGTCATTTTGGACAGATTTTGAGTCATTCTGGGCAGAACTGTGCGACAGGTTTCAAGCAGCTTTTCAAACACAGCAGCAGGTGTTTGGGTTCAGAGTGAAACAGCAAAAGGCTGATGGTGAGACTCACCTGGGTGGAGCTTCAGGTGAGTCTCAGGCTGAGATGTAGAGAAGAGCTTCACCATGACGGGCTGATCGCTGGCACCGTCCTCCAATCGCAGCCAGCGATACTCCAGAAGCTCCGCCCCTCTGCCATCTGCCAGTGAACACACTGATTACTTCTGACAAACCGCTAATACCAGAGCACTGTGCTGTCGCCATGGTAACCCTCACACTTACTCCTGATTCGCTCGGATCGTCCCACGAACGTCAGCAGACCAATGACGTCACAGGTGGTGTTGTGAGGTCGGTCCAGGAGCTGCTGACTGACAGCGGCAGAGTGAGGACGCTTTGAGTTATGAGGACATTTCTGAATGGCAGCTTGTGTCAGTGTGGCCCTCCTGATCATGTGACCGTTACCTGTTGTAGAAGCTGTAGGTGGGTGCAGGTGGGAGGCACTCAGGTGAGACAGAGGATTCTGGGAGGACAGAGATCTGAGCGGCAGGATTCCTGCTGTTCACGCTGATTTCTGCACAGAACAGAAACACAGTCATCGATCTGAAGACGTTCATTCGGTCGCTCACATTAAACCTGCTGCCACAGCGAGTCTCTGCCCGTTCACTACAAGTCCAGGTCACTCTGGAGACGTTTGGGATCATTTTGGACAAACTTTGAATGATTTTGGAGAAATTTTGAGTTGTTCTGGACTATCTAAAAGTCAACTGGCCGTATTGTGAGCCATTTTAGTCTAAAGTCCACTCAGATGTTTTCATCTTAGACAAGTTTTGACTTGTTTTGTACAAGTCTCAAGTTGCTTTGGACACGTTTTGAGCCAAGTTGAAAGAGACTGTGGACAAAGTTTTTTTGAGTGATTTTAGATCAGCTTTTATCATTCTGACATGACGAGTCGAGTCCATTATTCGTTTTCTGTATGATTCTTTGGCCTGTTTCGGCTTTAGCAGACAGAGAGCTGTTCATAGGTCAACCCGCTGAGCTGCCGGGCCGCCCTCTTTAGACCAGTTCAAAGAAATCAATTTAAGACATTTTGAACAACTCTGAAGTCTTTTTTTTTTTTTTTTTCCAAACATCGTCATGTTTGAAAAAAAGTTGTCCTTTCAAGGTTTCAAGGTGTTCAGGACAGCTATTGGCTCATTTAGGACATGTTTGGTCACTTTTTTGTAATAAGGAGCTCTTTACTTGAAGCCAGGTAGTTTTATCTACATGGGCAGTTGTCTTTAACCGTAAACATCAGCCAGTCCTTTGACTGAAGGAGGATAAAGTCATGATTCATATTCCATGAACTGTGCAGCCCTTCAGCTCATGCTGTGTTTCTTCTTGTGCGCGTTCGTCTCTGCGACCACCAACAATCTCAAGTTAAAAACTCAGTGTATTAGAGAACTTTGAGATCCAAACCCACGCTGGGAGGCCCTGGTTCAGAGCCGGTTTTAGAGCAGCTGTGGTTCTGATCGGGTTACCGATGTCGCCGGGCTCCGCCTGGTAACGCTGCTTGACTCGGAAGCGTCGCACGTTGATGACGTCACCGGGCTTGAGACGGCGATACCAGCTGACACACACGCTGTTCCACAACACGGCGCACACACTTCCTGTCCGGTCGCACAACTCCAACACGGCCTGGACGGAAACACAGAAACATCCGGAGTTCCTCAAGGATCCGCTGTGGGTCCTCTGTCATCTGCAGAGTTTATACTGATGCTGCTTTCATCTAAAACCTGGAGTTAAAGCTCCAGAAGGCATCACTGAACACACTGAGTCCTATGACCAAGCTTCTCATCGTTTTATGACAAATATGAGAGTCAGCCGAGTAAACATTGCCTATCAACTTCAAAACTTTTACCAAAATGAATCTAAATTTGTCCAAAACGACCTGAAGCTTGTGCCTCTTGCCTTGATCTAATTTTGGACAAGTTCTGAGTCACTTCAGACAAATTTCAAGTGGTGTTGGACAATTACTTGAGTGATTTCGGGGCAGGTTTCAAGTCCGACATCAGTATCATTTTTGACAAATTCATTTTGGACGACTTGTGAACCATTTCTGGCCAAGCTTCAAACAATTTCGGCATTATATTTATTTTCGTCAGTATTTTTTTTCTTACAAATTTTGAGACATTTCAGACTAACTGTGAGCGATTATGGACAGTTTTTGATTCACCCAATTAACCCTCACCGTATTTTGGGATCGTCATTTACGGCGCCTCGTGTTCGATGAGACGGACTGACTCCTGAACGCTGTCTGACCTGCAGAAACACCTGCGACACTGAAACGTCACCGACAAACGTGTTTCTGCACGAGTCGCGTTGAGACTCATCGGAGCTCCTTACCCGACCACCACCTGTTCACTGACCTTATATGGGCACTCGCAGTTCCTGTCCGCTCTCCCGTAATACATCAGGTGCGACTTGTTGATGATGCGTACGATCAGCTGATGCTGGATGGCGCCGCGGCGACCAGACAGGAAGGAGTCTCTGAGCCGGGACACGGTGACGGTCGGACGTCGTCCTGCCGACACACAGTCGTTAAAACCTGATGTAGCTTCATTTTCTATTCTTCAAAGACAAGGATTTATTGTGGCTGGAACGTTTTCACGTCATGGACCTGCCCCAGACGATCAGTCCACCCCTTCATAGCTCGTGCTACAGCAGAACAACACCAAACAGCTGCTGTCTGAGTCACTCTCCAGCTCATTCCATTCCACATGGTTGGGATTCGATGAGGAGGAAACACATCGACAGGTTTCTGAACATCGTGTCGTCCAGCTATGTTTAGAAAGCCTCGTTAAGTCTACCTTCCTGCTCTTCATCCTCGTCCTCGTCCTCGTCCTCGTCCTCGTCAGTGGGCGGAGCCTCCCGCCACACCTGTCCGCTGTAGTCCACGTTGTTCCACAGAGGGAGGAACACGCTCCGATTGGCTCTGAGGGGAACCAGAGGACCTGCTGGATCCAGAAACAGAGCACCGATCAGCCCAGGTGCTGTCAGACTGCAGCTTTGATCAGCCAAGACATTCAGACACTTTAAAAACACTCCGTTTCTGAAGGTTTCTTCAGATAGCTTTGTCATTCTGAGTCAGTTTAAACAGGTTTACAGTCACTCTGGACAGATCTGGGTTCACGTTTTAGCTCATTTAGACCCATTCTGGACACACGCGGGACAAAACTTTGGTCAGATTATTTCAGGCACACTGTTCTGGATTTGTTTGGAGACGTTTTAAATAAGACAGAACAGAGTGATTAGAGCAGATGTCTGGTTCCTGGTTCCTGCTGAAGACTCACTGGCTCATGTGGAGACCTTCAGAGCTGCAGCTGGTTTCGGGTTCAGATGATTCATTCTTGTCTCGTGTTCAGATTCAGTGAGAATCCATCAGGAACCAGAGAAGAACAAGTTCTGACTGTAGGGTCATCACCAGGTGAGAACGTCTCACCTGTAGCTCCTGAGGATCCAAACCAGGGCAGAGATTCCCAGCAGTCCTCACCCGTCCTCCCGTCTCCGTCCTCACCTGGACCGCCGTCTGCCACGTCCACGCTCACCAGCCGGTAGCTGCCAGAGAATCAGCCAATCACAGGACAGCAGCAAACTCACCCGCCCGTCCCTCACCTGTACGTGTCACCGTCCGTCTCACCCTCCCATCCCTCATCCACCTGCCCGTCCCTCACCCACCTGTCCGTCTGCATGCCGGCCCCGGTGCATGCTGGGAGCGGGGCGGTCATGGTGGAGCTGAAGGCAGCGTTCCTCAGCGTCTGTCCGGGCTGCAGGACGTTTCTCTCCACCAGCCGGTTCAGACCCGGATCCAGAGTCACCTGAAGTCTGCAGTCGCCGTCCGTCAGCGTGACGTCGTACAGGTCGGCCCCTGAGACCAGACAGCAGCAGATGGAACCACAGTAAGTGTTGTAATGCTGGCGCTGTAGAAATAAAACTGAACTGAATGGAGACGAACTGCAGCCTTTAATTCTGTCTGTGTTGGTTGTTGGTCTTGTTTGGACTGTTTTGTATTTGTGTCCTGCAGTGTCTCACCGTTGAGGACGGCCTGGGGGAAGTAGACCGGAGAGCCCTGGTCTCTGCTGTAGCGCTGCAGCTCCACCACAAACAGGAACTCCCTGCAGACCACAGCAGGGGACGAGGACGCCTGCAAGACAAAGACAAGGGTATAAACCACTCCAGCCATAGATGATGCACCTCACAGGTACCTTCTACTGAGTGACTCCATGTCGGACTCGCTCTCAGTTATCAGTCAACCTGTTTGCAACACAGTCTGAGTTTCTCGTTTCACATTAACCTCCCTTTAACGTGGCTCAACGCAAATATTCGATCATTTAAGCTCGGATTTGTTGTCGGTTAACAGTTGAGAGATCTACAGCACCGCTTGAAGAGGATTCTGAATATTTAGGCTCTCGTGGTAAATTCGGCTCATCTGTGATCCACCTGGCGGCTCCTGAAGTGGACGCGGTTCACGTGGAAAGCCGCGGTGTGGGCAGGCGGGTCAGAGAGCTGACGGTGCGTTGCTGAGGAGCCGAACTGACCCTTCCGGCGTCTTTACCGAGACCTGAACGTAAACTGCACCGAAAAACACACGCGGATGCTGCGGGGCAAAGCGGCCTTAAAACGGCAGATATTTGAATGGAGTCTGGCGGGGCTCAGCGCCAGGGCTGTTGGAGCTCTGAGCACAGACACTGGCTCGAATACGTCACAGCCTAATCAATGAAGGTGATCAGAAACATGTCGACAACAGGCACGAGAGGCGGCTCAACCAGACCTTGTTGGCGGCGGCTCGGGACCTGCTCAGGGCTCTGTGAAAGACGCAGCCTGCGGCCGCCATGTTGGTCCGGGACAATAACAGTGCGGTGCATTGTGGGAGATGTAGGCAGGTGGCTTGTTATTGATTCAATATTTATCCATCATTACGCGTCTACACGTGAAAACTAAACGCGATTTTCACTAATGACTAGACAGAATTTCTAAATATATTTTTTTCAACATTAATATTGAATTAGCATCACAGGTGTCTTCTCACCTGTAAGCAGCCGGTCGGCCTGTTTGAGAAGAGCAGTCACTGGGCTGTCTGGTACCGTGGAGTGGACCACTGAACATGGAGC
>NW_007579257.1:31391-32997 GCF_000690725.1 Stegastes partitus
AGACACCTCCTACGTGACACTAAAAACTTTCCCGTAGCTGCTCACACCAGTCCGGCCTCGTAGTTCAGCCCTGTGGTGTGAGTGATCTATAAACACACAGCGACTCTCAGAGATTCAGAACATGAGTCCTTTAATTGTGGAAGTCAAAAGCAGAATGAAATGAAAACACTGAGCTGACCTACAGTGGAGGCTACAAGCTTCTGGTCCAAATGAAAAAACGTGTCCAAAAATCCACAGTTACAAAACCCGTTTAGATTTACTGAAAAAAAAGGATCCAAAATGTCTAAATGACTCATATTGGTAGAGCTGACTGAACATGGTCTAAAACGAAGACAGCTGTCCAACATCACTCAAACATCCTTATCGAAGTGATTGTAAATACGTCCAACAAACAGCAGCACTGCTCAGCTCTGGTCTTCACACTGCTGTCGTCTCTGAAGCCTGAACTTCACCTTCCAGTGCACATGAATGGAGACATTAACTGGTATTTACTGGTATTTACTGGTATTTACTGGTATCTGTCACACTGTTGGTTTGCGTGTGACGGCATACAGCCAGAGAACCGACGACAGAGCGGACCCTGAACTCGTCCTCGGCCCGGCTGAGCTGCTCTCTAGGCTCTGCGGGTGAAGTGCTGCGAGTCTCTGAACTCCAGGTAGAGGCTGAAGAGCAGGTGCAGCGCCTGGATCCTGCTGCCGTGGACCGGGATGTCCAGCAGGGAGCAGACCAGGTCGGCGTACTGCGGCAGGCTGCACTGCAGGCGGGCCGGCGGCAGCTGCAGGCGGCCCAGCAGCTCCTCCAGCTCGGCCGGCCACTCCTGCATCAGGCTGTCGATGTCGGGCATCGGCCGGCCGTACTGCACGCTGGCCGGAGGCTTGGAGCGGTGCAGGGCGCTGATGCTGTCCACCCAGCTGTCCACGGCCCGGGGGTTGGCCTGAGGACTGGCCACGCTGGTCACCTTCTTCAGCTGCAGGGAGATGGACAGTCTGAGGACAGCTACTAACTGGCTGCTGTGGCTGCCAGGAGACAGTAAAGAGTCACCATGCTGCTGGTGTGTACAATACCAGAATCAGAACCACTGGTGCTGGACAAGCACAAGGACTTTAACAGGTTTTTTTTTTCTTTGCTCTAAAAGAACATACACAGAAAAGACACTTTGATTTAAACGAGGACAGCAGGAGAGAAGCAGGTGTTTATGTGCTGCAGTCACCTGAAGGCTTCACTGAAGGATTCCTGTGAAGTCCATGTTTAGTGTTCGTCTCGTCAGTCTGGAGCTCCTCACCGACGGAACCACCGTCTGCAGGGCAATGAACTGTTCTGGTTCTTTCATAGGTTTATTAAAGGTCTTCTGGAAACATGACAAAACCTGCTGGATCATAAATAAACCTACAGAAATGTTAATATCTGGTTCAACGTCCATGTTCTCCTCAGTCGGGTTCTTCTGGTTCCGTCCACCAGCTTCTGGTCCATCTCTGACTCCTGGACAGAATCACTGCAGTTCAGCTGAACTTGTTTCTTGCTGCTTCCTGCTGGTTCCTGGTTGACTCTTGACCATCCTGACCAGTCGTCTCTCAGCAGCAGCTGCTAGTTTGTGTTTCCTTCCTGA
>NW_007579257.1:33663-56007 GCF_000690725.1 Stegastes partitus
GTGTGTGCATGCCCATTAGCTTGCCAGAGTGTGTGTGTGTGTGTGTGTGTGTGTGTGTGTGTACCTCTGTGGCTCCGTGCTGCTTGGTCTCCTCTGACAGCCACAGTGACAGCACTGTGGGGTCCGACTGCTTCACACTGGGCTCATCCAGAACCAGCAGGCCCAGATTGTCGGCTTTACCGTCCGGCCTCGGCACCTGAAAGCGACACACAGTGATGTCACGGTGATGTCACGGTGATGTCACGGTGATGTCACGGTGATGTCACGGTGTCTGAATGGCGTGTTCAGGTGAGTGTGCACCTTGAGGAAGGCGTCGATGTCTCCCACGGCGGGGATGAAGTCGGGGATGAAGGGCTTCAGACTGTGTTCCAGCTCCATGGACTGGGGAGTGTACCTGACAGGAGACAGAACCCGATTACAAAACCCAATTCTGCTGCTGGCCACAGCGGGGTCTGTCCGCGACACAAGTTTGTTTTTACGGGTTTTATTGTCGGCCAAATTCTAACTGGGACGTGTAGAAAGAAGCTATTTGAGATCTGGTTGATGTTCCTGATGGAGCTCCTAAGCTGGCAGCTCATGGCCGGTACCCGGTGTGATGTTCGTGCTGCCAGCAGGCTTTGGGCTCAACGATGCCGTTTCATTTTCTCACCATGACGAACATTTGTGTTCATAAAATGTTCAGAAATGACAGAAAATGGCGAGACGTGTCAGATGAGGTACCACAGACGCCTCCCTCATAGCGTCTCACCGTGTGATGTACTGGAACAGCTCTTTGATTTCGGTGCTGACGGGCAGGTTGGCGTAGTCTGCCGGGTCGTACGCTCCCTCCGGGGCTTCTGCCGGCTCGTCGTCTTCGTCGGTATCATCCTCATCGGTGTCCTCCTCCTCCTCTTCCTCCTCCTCCTCCTCCTCCTCGTTGGGACTGGTCCCCGCCGGCTCCTTGGCTCTCGGAGGCTTGTGGTCCTCGTCGCTGCTGCTGTTGGCCGACATCAGGCCTCGGACTCTGCGGCTCCTCCTGGACTCTGACTGGAGAAACCAACACCACTGAGACTAAACCACTGCTGCTGCCATTAGAGGTCAATGAACAAACCACTCCCACCTACTCTGACAATCAATGAATCAGTCTCAGTTCTGTGATGTCAGCGTCTTAGGTGTGATGATGTTCTGCTTCCTTTCCTCCTCTGTGACAGTAAACTGAAGATCTTTGGATAAAACAAGACGTTTGTCATCTTGGACTTTGAATCTTGGAAACACTGACATCTGTCACCATTTGCAGGCATTTTATGGAACAAACAGCGAGTTGAAATGTTGAAGACTGATTATCGATCAACACCTTCAGTCATTGTCCAGGCAAGAGCAGCGACTACACCACAAATACATAAGATGTGTTCTGTTTTACCATCAACTGAACACTGGGCCTGTTTTGACCCGCTACAAGAATGATCGTAGAGACAACAGCTCATTTTCTGATTATTGTTGTAAGGAAGGGACTAAATGTGTTTTAACCCCCGGCTCAGTGACAGTGGAGGCCCGTGGTCAGGCGGCACGGGGCCCGGCGGGCAGGTGGCCTGGCTACCTGGCGCTGGCCGCGGGGTGTCAGGCTGTAGACGCTGGCCACCTCCTCTCCGTCGGCCACCTCCAGACTCTCGTCGTACGGCTGGTTCTTCAGCAGGCGGCCGGCTCTGTCCCAGTCGCCCCGCTCCATAGGCGGACCACACTGGTCAGCACTGATCCCACCGTGCCTCTGGACGTTTAGGCCGACCTACAGAGCAGTTTGTTCCTGGCAGAGACAGAACAGCTTAATTACTCCGTAAATGATCCTTTCAAACCAACTTCTGCGCACTTTGCTTCTGTTTTCTGCCGGTTAAAATAAACTTTTCTCTGCTTTAAGGAAACCAAAACACACAGCAGCTAACAACAGGACCTAGCAGTTAACAGCAGCACCAAGCAGCTAACAACAGGACCTAGCAGCTAACAAGAGGACCTAGCAGCTAACAGCACTACCTAGTAGCTAACAGCAGCACCAAGCAGCTAACAACAGGACCTAGCAGCTAACAAGAGGACCTAGCAGCTAACAGCACTACCTAGTAGCTAACAGCAGCACCAAGCAGCTAACAACAGGACCTAGCAGCTAACAAGAGGACCTAGCAGTTAACAGCACTACCTAGTAGCTAACAACAGGACCTAGCAGCTAACAGAACTACCTAGTAGCTAACAACAGGACCTAGCAGCTAACAGTAGCACACAGCAGCTAACAGTGGGACCTAGCAGCTATCAGTAGTACCCAGCAGCTAACAAGAGGACCTAGCAGCTATCAGTAGCACCAAGCAGCTGACAGTAGCACCAAGCAGCTGACAGCAGGACCTAGCAGCTAACAGTAGTACCCAGTAGCTAACAACAGAACCTAGCAATTAACAGCACTACCTAGTAGCTAACAGTTGCACCAATCAGCTAACAGCAGCACCCAGCAGCTAACAGCAGGACCTAGCAGCTAACAGCAGCACCCAGCAGCTAACAGCAGCACCCAGCACTGTCCAGCAACTTACACCCAGCAGACAGCGAGGCGTCTGGAACCAGGTGTCCGTCCCAGACTGCAGACAGACGGTGTCCAAGACGTTTAAATGTCGTTTGTTATACAGTTGAGTTTAGTTTAGCGACGTTGATCTGCGTCCAAACGGTGTTTATGAGAGAAGCTAACCGGATGGCGCTGGCGGTGCACCGTATCCTGGCAACGGGCCGCGCAAGGCATCATGGGTAGTGTAGTTAGATTACCCAGAACCACCAAAGTTACTCAAACGTGTACGAAATAGAACGAATTTGTCCAAACTGCAGTAAAACTGAAGGTTAAAAACGAAATTAATTCGTCTAAAAGGAATTATATTTATCCAAAAGTACACACATTTGGTCAGAAATGGCCTCAAAGCTGTCCAAAATGTACATTTGTCAAAGAATGTCTGAAGAATTTGTCCAAAATGGCAAAAATTTTGTCAAAATGTCTCACAAATTGTCCAAAATATACAAATTTGTCATAAATGTTTTAAAAATGATACCAAATTAATTATATTTGTACAAAACAACATACATTTGACCAAAATTACAGAAACTCAGAAACAGAAACTACAAAATATCAAAACATTTTCCCAAATGACAAAATAATTTCAAAGGTATTTTACAAATTACCCAAAATTGCATAAATTTGTCAAAAATTGATGTAAAAAAATAAGAATTGTCCAAAATGATGTGACACAAATTTGTATAAAAGGTTTAAACGAGTCCAGAAACATGCTGAGGTTAATTGGTGATTGTAAATTGTCCGTAGGTGTGAATGTGAGTGTGCTTGGTTGTCTGTCTCTAAGTGTAGCCCTGTGATAGACTGGTTACCTGTCCAGGTGAACCTGCCTTCACCCTGAGTCAGCTGGGATAGACTCCGCCCCCCAGTGAGGATGGACGTTTATCTCCACTTTACAAAGTTCTCAACATCAGAAGTTTCAAACGAAGCAAACTAAAGAACAATGCTGCCACTTTGACATAAAAAACAACTATTTTATTGACTGAAGAACACAGACTGAGTCAAAGGCTGCTTCAGAAGTGATGCTCGGTGGTGACAGCAGCGATGACATCATCGTACTGCTCGCTCGGTGCTTCATCCTCCTCGCCGGGTGAGGACGTCGCCATGGAAACAGGCAGGTTTCTCCTTCGGGCGGCATCAGATTCTGCAAATAAACGTGACATGTGTCATTATGTGCTGTGCAGTTCTGCTTTTCCAGCTGCAGTAATCACTCGCTCTCTTGGACGTCCGACTGGATCGAAACGTCGCGTTCAGTCAAGAAAATACTCGTGTTCGTTGTCGTCATGCGTTCAGAGTGCGAAGGTGTCCGTGATGCTGGTTAGCGGTTAAACAGGAGACTCTTTCAAGTCCGACGAGGACGACAATGAAAAGGACACGTTTTAGATTCTGGACTTTGTTCAGCAGCACTCATGGAGCTGTGTTAGACCAGGTTTTGGACTTAGTTTTACACTGGTTCCGGACCGGTTTGGGCAGACTTTAGATCCATTCCAGACTGATTTAAGAATGGTTTTAGACTTTTTCCAGGACTGAAATCGTTTCCTTGGTCCAGCTCTACAGGAGTGAGGCTGAGCTTCTGCCATCAGGACCCCTGAAGTGAAAACCCTTTTTGATAGGCTTGCTTTCATGTGACATCGTCTATTTGAATTGATTTTATTTGTTTGCTTTATGATTTATTGTATTTATTTGCCATGAACAATAACAATGCTTCTGGCCTTGTCCGTCTGGTTTTACACTCTTTTATTCCTCTGAGTCTCATGTGATTTTTGGTGCTTTTACGATCCTATCTGGTGTCGTAGTGATTTATTTTGTACGTCTTTCACCATGTTTGGCTCCATTTCTACACTTTGCTTCTCTGGTCTTGTTCTGTTCGGCCCGACTGGCCTCCTGTTGTCCACTGGTCCACTGCTTATTTTCTGTCTGTGAAGCATGAAGTGCTTTTAAAACGGAAACAGAGCCATCATCATCATCATCATCACTGCTTACACACTGTCCCCTCCCTGTCCTCTGACCATCTGAGCATGTTCTGGGTCGGTGAGCCCAAAGACAGCACGGCGCTGCAGCAAACTTCAGACTCAGAGTGACTTTTAGTGACAAGTGTTACCTGAGGGCCTGCGTCGGTACAGAGACACCATGAGGACGGTGGAGATGACGTATGGACAGCACACCACCATGTAGCAGATCACCCTCAGAACGCTCAGGGCCTCCGGCGCTGGAGCCGCTTCATCTGGACCTGGAGGCAACAAACACACCTGCTCAAGCCGACAGTCACAAACCAGCCAGTGTGTCCGTGGTGAGAACATCACAGGTGTATCTTCACTGCGTTGTGGCCACGTTAGACAGCATGCTCCACAAACAGAGGCTGCTTCAGTGACTTCACTGAAGATCCTGGTCGCAGCCTCCATGTTGGACGACTGGGAGCCTTCTGGCAGAGCTGTCTGACTGCACGGTCCAGGTCTTTGGCAAAACTTTTAGCTTCAGTGCAGAAGGTTGCAGCTGTTTCAGTCAGACCACTTTAAACGTCACACAAAGAACCCACAAAGGGAAACACAATGACCAAAACGTGACACAAGTTACCACAAAATACGTATAAAATGTACAAAATGTGAAGTGATTCAATACAAACAACCCATGAAGGCCTTCAAATACAGCAAGAGGTCTGAATAAAATGCAAACTATCACAAACCAGTACTCTGATCTTATATCAGTTTTTCTGAGCAGTGCTATGTCTGGTTGCTGGTTGCTCTGATTGGCTGACATGTTGCCTCTGGCACCACAGACAACATGAGGGTTCTGGACACTCAGACCCAGACCTGCAGGGAGTTTTCTGATTCTGACCTCACCTCTGACCAACAGCCGGCTGGACGGAGACTCGCCAAGACTGCCGATGTGACACTTGTAGAGGCCTTCATCGGACTTTGAGACGCTGTAGAGGGTGATGTGACCTGCAGGCTCGGTCCTGATGGGGGCGCCGTCTTTATAGAAAGCAGCTGGGAGGCTGGTGGGGTGCCGGGACCGACAGCGCAGAGTCACGTTGTCTCCCTTCATCACAGGGAGGACGGGACTCTCAAGGATCACCGATTTATCTGGAAGATAACGCAGCAAACTGTCAAGAGCCTGGACATTAATGCACAACAGCACCAGAAACATGGATGTTAACGCCAGGCTTGTGAGCACCGGATGGATCTTTGGATCTGGATCTGGATGTTCAGAGCGGTCCTCCTACCGTGCACCGTGAGGTTGACCAAGTTGCTCCGCCGCCTCGCAGGAGACTCGCACCAGTAGAGGCCGCTGTCTTTCTGCTTGGTTGTGGGGAGGCTGCAGCCCGACGCGCTGACATCCCCCCAGTCGCCACACCTGCTTATGTTGCTGACCGAGGTCTTGGACCGGTGGACTGTCCATCCATGGAAGCTGCTTTTCTCACCACAGTTCAGAGACAAGTGCTGATACTCGAACATCTGGGACGAGTCCGGAGACACTGTGAGGGACGCCGAGTCAGAACCATCTGGGGACAGACAGACGTTAGCTCAGTGTGGACAAGGTGCTCACGTCCTGTATCTGCTCGTACAGACAGCAAAGACATCCAGAGTAAAGACGGCAGGATCTATTTCAGAGCTCCTGCTGGAGTTCATGAGAGATGCTCTCTGGATATTAGCACAAAGTAGAACTTGGAAATGACTTCACAAAGTGCTTCAAGACTTGATGTTGACACACAAAGTATCAGAAAGCTGGACATTAAAGCAGTGAAGTGACCTTCCACCAGCAGCCAGCTCAGTGGAGACTCCCCACGGTCTTTGATGCTACACTTGTAGGCGCCTTCATGGTTCTTGGAAACGTGGTGGATGGTCATGTGACCCGCAGGTCCGGACCCAATGACGGCACCGTTCTGATAGAACTGAGCCTGCAGGTCGGACCTTTCCTTGGTCATGCAGCGCAGAGTGATGTTTCCTCCCTCCGTCACCGGCATGGCGGGACTCTGCAGGATCACCGATTTATCTGCACAAACAACCAGGATGTGTTCAGCGTTCAGAAAGAAACATGAGCACCAGACCTTCTCTGATCCATCTGCCTTTGCTTTTCTGTGTGAACCGTCATGAAGTCAGGCAGCTTTTCTTTTAGCTGTGAGTGTTCATGGCTGAGTCATACTACAACCAGAGATTCACTTCTCTTTACTGGAACCAGTTCCTTTAAAGTGTCTCTGCTTCACAACTTTAACCCAACCCGTGAATCACACGCGTCACGTTGAACGTGAGGCCAAATCTGCAGTTCGATTGCTTGTCAGGAAACAGGAATGAGGACAAGGAAGTTGTGGTGCCCTGCGGGGTGTCGGGTGAATCTCACCAGTGATGGTGATGTTGACGCCGTCGCTGCTGTCTCTGTATTTAGACTGACACCAGTAGACTCCAGTGTTGGACGCCTTGACAGCGTCCATGTGGCAGGTGGAAGACTTCTGGCTGCCCCAGGCTGAGCCACACTGAGACAGCACCAACCTTCAACACATCCATGGACAAGGGTCAACAAGCTGGACACTAGTGTCCAACAGAATCAATCTAGATATAAACACAAAGTGACAGAAACCTGGATATGAAGGGACCAGTTCATCATGAACCTGATTCAGCAGGTGCAACAGCTAAAACCAAACAACCCTGGATGTTAGTGCCCCACAGACCTGGATGTTACCCTACCAAGGTGTCAGACATCTGGATATTAAGCTGCAAAAATGTGAAAAACTTGGATATTTGGGTACAAAGGTGACAAAGATATTAACACAAAAAGGCGTCTCAGCGACATCTATCAGGACTGAATGATGCCACCGTGTTGGCATAAAAACCTGCTAAAGTTCTCAAAGGAACCTCGAGTCAGACAGGACCAGTTCTATGAAAGCTGAGCCCTTCAGGTTTGACTGGGAGCCGGAGCAGCTGATCCATCTCATCTGACCGCGAGACATCAGTCACCACATGGCATGGTTCAAAAACAAGTGCCTTCGACAGCCCTGAAGAAGGCTGAGCTGATGGGTCATCGAAATGAACCCAAACCCAGGAACCATCAGAAGTCTGGTTCTGCTGTGTCGGCGGCAAACTCACCCTTTGGTCGTGTATCTCCAAACCGTCCACCCACCAGCGCCGAACTGCTCACAGCTCAGAGAGAAATGCTGGTACTCAAAGAACTGGGCCTGGTTGGGTTCCACCACCACGGAGGCTGAGGAACACACACAGCAGGTTCTAGTATCCCAGCAGTGGAGAACATCACCTACAAGTTCTGGTATCATCTAACATCAAATGTTCAAAGAAAGTTTCAAGAAAGTGTTCATTTCCAGCAATGTTCCTTTAAACACGCAGACCAATCAGAAACCTGGTAACAGGGTCCCAGAACATCTAGGACCTGGGTGCTAATGCAGAAGGTGTCTACAACAGGGACATTAATGCACCACAATCCTAAAGCCGGGATGTTCATACACAACTGTCAAAACATTCATGCACAAAAGCATCAAAAATCAGAAAATGATTGAAGGATTGAGAGGTTTTGTGCGATCAGAGACTCATACAAACCGCGGCGACGCTATGAAGACAAGAGCAATGCTAAAACCGTTATGTGCAGAAAGACCTGCACGTGCAACACCTGCAGGACTTATGTGGCGTCCTCATGTGCACCATGCAGGTAGTTCTGATCAAACAGCGTCCTGTGCAGAGAGGCCGAGTGCTGAGAAACGGTGTAAACGGTTATGTGCAATGTTTGATGCTGAAAGCTGAAGTACTGCACAGAAGTCTCAGAAACCTGGATTGAAATTTGAAATAAACTGAGTCACAATGAACACGTCAGAAATGTATTAAAACTCTCGTAGTTGCAGATTTTTTTTAAATATACATATTTAAAATTTGCCACCTAAGAGGCCAGAAACAGTCACCACTCCCAGTAAGTTAGCATCTTGTCACCAGCACTTGCTGGATTTACGATTATCCGGTGGCTTCGTCTGCGTAGACGCGATTTCTTGGGAGTGTCGGCGAAGCCTGGAAGCGCTACACGAAGCGGCGGACTGCTAGCAGCCGACAGCAGGACAAGCAGAGGCAGTGTGACTGAAGGAAGCGCGGCTAGCAGCTAAGCTAACAGCTAAGCTAAAAGCGAACCCCTACAGAACGCCGCCTCCATCCGTCTTCCTCGCTAACGTTTGCTCCCTGGAGAACAAAACAGATCATCTGCAGCTGGATTTAACAACAACACTAGAGATGAGGAGCAACAATCCTGAAGGTTTGGAGGTCACTGACTGGGACGTGCTTTCTAGACAACAGCCTCACCGACATACATGGCTGTGTACCATGTCTACCAGCCGGGCCAACAGAACCCTGGATGACTGATGACGGACGCAAAACACTAAATGCACAGAACTAAGGCTTCAAGTCTGGTGACGACTATCCAGCACCGAGAACACCAAGAGCCAACTTGAACCGCGCCATCAGACGAGCAAAGTGGTCAAAAAATCCCTGAGGAGAGTCCAGACATGGAAAACACACCTGAGCAGGTGTTCAGGGAACGTACAGATCACCTGGCTGATGTTCTAACAGACATTTTTAACACCTCACCGGATCAAGCCAGAGTCCCGTCATGTTTCAGGACCTCAGCTCACATCAGTCAACGCCGGCAGGCAGACTGGGACCCCTGAGCTTCAGCAGCCTCCTGTCCGACCCGCCGCTAGACCTCCTCACTGACAGACCACCTCCAGGGTCCTCATCCTCAGGGCTGCGTCCTGAGCCCTCTGCTGTCCACCCTGATGGCACACGACCAACCACAGCGGTGGCGGGCCTCACCAGGGACGACATTGCCCCGGCCCGTAGAGTGGAGGTGGAGCAGCTGGTGCACGACAACCTGATCCTGACCGTGGACAAAACCAAAGAGATCACTGTCGACTCCTGGAAGAACCGGCCCGGCCACGCTCCACCTCTCATCAACAGCCCGGCTGTGGAGGTGGTCAGCAGCATCCAGTTCCTGCACATCACAGACGACCTCGGCTGGTCCGTCAGCACTGCGTCGCTGGTCAGGAGGCTGCAGCAGCGCCTGCACTTCCTGAGCAGGATGAGGATGCCCACTGTTCCTCGGCCTCACCACGCTCCACGGCAGCACCGTCCAGAGCATCCTGACCTCTGTGCTGTGGAGGCTGCAGCGCCTCTGACTGGAAGGATGTGAGGAGAGTGGTGAGGCCAGCAGAGAAGATCACTGGAGCTTCTCCTGCCACCGTGGATGTTAGTGCACAAGTGTCAATAAACTGGAAATGACTGCACGAAAGTGTGAAGAATGTGGATAGGAACGGAAAAAAAGTCTAAACCCTACAAATTGCTGAACAAAACCGTTTAAACTTTGGACAGAACGTGTCAATGAACTGGTTCATGATGAACACGGATGTCAACAGCTCAGACTTTTCTCGTCCTCTCGCTTTGACCCGTCAGTCTGCAGAGTGAAATCACGCTGAACAGCACGATCACATCACAGCGCATCCTCCTCGTCTCCCTAACGCCACCTGACTTTTGCCTTTGCGTCAGTTATGCGGCCACCAGAGGGCGCCGTCTGTGGAGCCTCAAACAACAGCTGCTGGAGGAAACCTTCTGTCTGCGGGGAGTTTTCACAGGTTTGAAATTTAACACAACACAAACCATCTCTAACGTTCAAGCGATGTTTCATATACGGAGGATCTTACCGCGAGCGTCTGTCGCCGTCCGGCAGCATCTCATCAACACTGAAACACAGTCAGACCACCGCAGTGTCCGTTAGCTTCACCTTCACTGTTCAGCTCATGTGTTGAGACCAAAGTCGAATTTAAATCCATCACGTGTAGCTTTGACCTGCAGTAAATTCCTGTTTCGGATGATAATTATGACCTTATTGATAACTTACAGAGCAGAAGCAGAATCGTCCTCATCGTGTCTGTTGGATGGAGCTGAAGCTGGTCACAGAGGTGCTGAAAACATCCTGTTAAAAACCACGAGTAGGGAGGAGGCTGTCAGCGCAGCCGGCTGAGCCGAAGTGTGACACAAAGAGAAAACCTCGATATTAGTGCAAAAAATAGAAGATTGCAGCACAACACCGTCAAAGACCTTCAGCTTTACCGAAAAACGTGTCAGAAATCAGTCAGCTACAGCACAGCGCTGTCAGAAGGCCAGATGTCACCACACAGGTGTCACAAAGCCACAAGTTAAAGCACAATGGTACCAAACTAAAGTAGAACCTGTCAGGAACAAGGATGTCAAAATCCTGTAAGCGAACCCAAACCGTGGTTGTACGTACTTACAGAGTCATCTTCATGTGTCTGTCGGACGTCTTCACCGACGCCTGGTCACAGAGGAGCTGAACACACATCCTGTTGAAACCACAAGGAGGAAAGAGGCTGTCAGTGCAGCCAGCTGAGCAGAAGTGTGACTGTATCTGCTTTGTGAACGCTCATCGACATTCATCTTTATCCATGGCTGCACTTTCAAAACACACCTGTTGCCAGATACCTGCATTTTGCTGCTAATGTGTCTGAACAGGAACAACAACCAGACCGAGCTCACATCCTGTCGGTACCATCAAAAGGTCAACTTGTGTTGTTGCCTCCTCGTGTTGAAAGAACAGGCGGCTGCCGGAGAGGCTTCGGGGAGCTTTTGCTCTTCACACCTCGACGCTAGCTGGAGGCTGAAGTGCAAGGAGGCAAAGTGCTGAAGGCCTGTGCTGTCAGGGGTCCTGACGAGGATCTTCAGCACCGCCCTGAAGCAGGCCGGCGTCCCATCCGGCCTGAAAGCAGCCACCATCGTCCCCACCCCCCAGAAAACACCGTAAGCTGCCTGAATGACCACAGACCGGTGGCACCAACGTCCGTGGTCATGAAGTGTTTGGAGAGGCTCGTCCTTCACCCCTCCACACCGCTGAGAGGAACCAGGCAGGATGTCAGGATGCTTTGTGTAGACTTTAGTTTGCCGTTTAACACCATCTTGCTGAACATTCTTATCAAAAAGCTGACTGACCTGGACTCCCCGACGGATCGCCCACAAACAGTGACGGCTGGGCTCCATAGATCCTCCATCCTGACCTCACTTCCTCCTGTGTGCTCTGTCCACAAACATCTTCGTCAAATTCGCAGATGACCCAACAGCAGTGGGTCTCATCATCAGCGGCGACGAAGCAGCTTACAGGGAGGAGGTCCAGAGGCTGGTGGTGGGTTCAGGTGGGTGAGGCAGATCCTGTGTTCCCTGAGGTGCACATTGCTGACGAGTCAACGTGGTCCACCAACACGTCAGCAGTGGTCAGGAAGCCCAACAGACACGGCTGCCGGAGAACCGCTTAGGAACCGCTTTCATCCGCGGGCCGTTAGGTGTTAAACTCCAAGGAGGAACCTCCACGGACTCTTGTGGACAGTTTCTTTGGTCCAACATGAGTGTCTGCACATGTGGACTTCTGCTTCTCTCTGTTCCTTACTTTTATTATTTAAAGGCATTTTGTGTTTGCTGAGCTGCTCCCACCAATGTTGTTGTTCTTGTGTATAATGACGATAATGTTCTGTTTTATTCTAACACGCACAAACTCCAGGTCACACTTTTTATCCATCAAAAACCTGGATAATAAGGCACACATGTTAAAAGTCTGCATAGAAACACAAAAGTGCCCCAAAAAACAAGTAACGCACCAACGTGCCTGTAAACGGTCACAGACACGAGTTTAAAATGTAGATCTCAATGCACACAAGTGTCACAGCAGCTCCACAAGTCTGCAGGTTCCTTCAAAGTGCCAATAAGCTGAGTGACAACAAACACAAATGTCAATAAATACATAAATAAATTGTGAACATTCACACACTAATGTGTCACAAACCTGCAAATTAATGCATTAATTAGTGTCATGGAAATGGAGCTCAAGGCAAATACAGGTACAAAAACCAAAGGTGACTCACAGCAACGAGGTCAGGCAGCAGAGCCAACAGAGCACAGCTGGTCCAGGAACAAAACACCCACTGATCCAAAAAGACGAAGAACCGGGACAAACCAGAGCCACTAATCAGGGCGGGACACACAATCACAACAGGCAGGAAACACACAGAGGAAGGAAGCTCAGACACACACGAGCTCAGCAACTTCAAAATAAAAGAAGAAGCGGGACAGAGACGAGCAGAGGAGGAGGTCCGACAAAACCAAACGATGACACAAACGTTTCATTAGCCGCTCGATTAATGCGTGAAAGTGTCGGAAATGTGAACATTAATGAATAAAAGTGTTAAAAATATACGTATATAATAAAATGTTAATAACAACAGACAGAAATATCCACAACCCGGACATGAACGCACTGAAGTGTAAAAAAACCAACAGGTAATAATGCAAAGAAGTACCAATAACATGTACATTATTCTACTAAAGAGTCAAAACCTGGTTAATACTGAACAGAAATGTCAGAAACCTGGATATTAATAGACAAAAACAATCAATAACCTTTGTAATTATCACACAAAAGTGTCAAAATCTGGATATTATTGCAAAAAAAAAAACTGTAAATGAATGAAGAGCAACGATAACAACCTGGACATCAGCGCACAAAAGAGTCAAAAATATGGATATTAGTTCACAGAAGTAGCAATAGCTTGTAAATTATAGTAGAAACGTGTCAGAAATGTGGAAATTAATGTGTCAAGTGTGTAAAAAACAAAAAAACCACCTGTTATAAATGCACACGACATCAAACACCGATAACTCTGTGTTTTTATTAAACGAAAGTGTCAAACAATTTGAATTCTTTTCCTTAAAAGTGGAAATGAAAATGTAGCCATGAACGCAGAAGGCTGTCTAACTGTCTAAACCTGCATGCTGGTCCTCAGAGACGTGTTTCTGGTTCTGGGCTCTGGCCTCCCACCGCCGCTGCAGACTCACTGACACAAAGTTTCCGCTGTGAGGTGGAAAGTTTTTCGTTTCGGGGCAGTGTGACGCCTCGGGCCACCGGGCCAAAGACCAGAACTGATTTGACTCTCAGAGGTTTTTGTGGGTCTCTGCAAGAAGCTCTCAACCTCAGGAGCCCCTCAAACAGGCTCCCAGCAGAACCAGCTGCACTGATACGAGTCCACTGGCATCACTTAAAGACCAGCAGAAGTCTCGTTAAAAACCACCTGAAGCTGTTGTTCTGCAGACAGTCGGGTCACCACAGAGAAGCGTGGTGCTGCTTCCTCTGCTGGCTGCAGCCTCTTGTTTCCACTCTCGCCTCCGTCCGACACCATAGTGTGGTGTAAAGAACAAAAAAAAGGTGAGAGCAGTTCCACAGAAACAGGAAGCACTCGCTGTTTGTGTGTCAGAGGCCGGCGTGTGCTGCAGATCTGTCTGATTAGATCATGCTGCTTCATGTCAGTGTTCAGCAACCTGATCGATAACACACAGTCACTGACCAGAACCCTGATGCACAACGCTGTCAAAAACCAGGATGTTAACGCACAAGAGTTTGAACAACCTGCAGGTTAATGCAGAAAACTGTCAAAAACGTGGATGTTAACGCACAGAAGTGCACAAAACCCTAAAACTCACTGTTCAAAACTGCCACAAACCCTGATGTGACGACAACGGCTCCAAAACTGGATAATAAAGGTTTGAAAACAGCCTCTTTAAAATGATCCATCCATCATCTATAATCCTCACTGGGGGGCGGAGCCTATCCCAGCTGACTCAGGGTGAAGGCAGGTTCACCTGGACAGGTAACCAGTCTATCACAGGGCTACACTTAGAGACAGACAACCAAGCACACTCACATTCACACCTACGGACAATTTACAATCACCAATTAACCTCAGCATGTTTCTGGACTGTGGGAGGAAGCCGGAGAACCCGGAGAGAACCCACGCTGCACGGGGAGAACATGGAGACTCCACGCAGGAAGATCCCGGGTGTCCTCACCGGGACGTGAACCGGCGACCTTCTAGCTGTGAGGCGATGGAGCTAACCACTGATCCACCTGCAGCCTCCCTTTAGTTATGCTTAATTAAATATTTTCTTCCAAGTATATTTTTAAAAAAAAACGTTCTTACTGTCACGGATCAGGTTCAGAGACTTGAACGCAGACAAGGACTCGGCAGTCGAGAGCGTGCAAACAAAAGAGGATTTACTGACCATAAATAATGTTTTACAGAATCAGAACAACTGGTGCCCTCTAGTGGGCTGGCGGAAAAACTGTCAGGACAGCAAAAGGCGAGAATCCATGAACAGAAGTGTCTGGTGACTACGCTGCACAAAGCCACACATCAGGTGTCAAACTTCTGAACGGTGCTGACAGAACAAGCCAGAGATCAAAGCTGACTGACAGACTGGAGGACTCCAGGGATCGGGGGCAGCGTGGCGTGTCCGGGCGTGAAGCCGTCCAGGCTGGTGTTACCACGGCAGGAGGTGAGTGTGGATGATCCAGACGAGATGATCGCTAGACGGAATCACGGGGTCTTCAGGCAGCGGAGAGTGTCAGAACTAGGCCACAAGAAGAAACAGGATTCCAACGCAGAACTTGAGATGGAGAATCAAACCTACAGACCGGGCCGGGGCTCACGAACTGGAGGTCGTTCACGCTGGGTCGGGTCTGCTGGTGCCTTATAAGTGAAGTGATGAATGAGGAGACCGGTGACTGCAGATGAGCTGCTCCTGCCTCCACACAGGGGAAAGGAGGAGGTACTGCCACTAGGTGGAGCCAGAGGTGGAGGGCATGACGCTAACTTGATGCTGGTGTGCGACAACCGCTGCGCTACAAACAGCAAAACTGGGATTTTATCCCTCTGGAGACACAGCGCTGTCCTGCAGCGGACAGACCTCCATCCCCCACCATGGTGCAGACGGCTCAGACACAGGAAGCAGAATCGTGCTAAGCTAAAGGCTAACCCACACAGACCCCAAGTCTCTGTCTCGTGGACACCTGGTCACTCAGCAACAAAATGGCTTCGACCAAATGAACGGGGAGGCCAACATGTGTCCCTCACTGCAGGGTAGGACGGGCGCGTAGAGCTCCAGCTACATCAGGTCCGATCCACCCCGCCAAGAGTCGACACAAGTCTCTGGACGGACACTCGAGGCCTGTGCAGACCAGCTAGCAGAGGTGTTTACCACCATCTTCAACCTCTCGCTTCAACCGTCTGCAGTCCCCACCTGCCTTAACTCGGAACCGTGGTGGTGAGGATGGTGGGGCGTGTGGTCGGATCACACCGCCCCCTACTGGGCGGCTCAGGTGTAGAGCGGTTGTCCTCTAGGTTGGTGGTTCGGTCCCCTCCACAGCCGAAGTGTCCTTGAGCAAGACACTGAACCTGAAGTTGCTCCTGATGGCAGGCGGCGCCGTGCATGGCAGCTCTGTGGCCGCCGGTGGATGAATGTGTGTGAATGAGAAACACAGTAAAACGGGTTGTATAAGTGCAGCCCGTTTACCTCAGATACCCCCCACGCTGCACCACCTCATACTGCTCCCTTATTATCCCCTTATTACACATCACTCCCTATTTCTTGTCTTTATTTTATCTTTATTCTGTTTCGTAATGACTTTGTGCTCTTTTGTGGTATTCATGCTGACCGCAGTCCAAACATTATGATGGTGATTCTTCATCATGACCTGAATTTTAACAGTCATGAACAATACGAAGACGCTTTCATAAAAAATGAAGCAGTGAATAGTTTTTAAGAAGAGGGATGGTGAATGAGGATGTTGTTTCTTTGTTTTTAGGTGCAGTCCCAGTACCTCGTCATGTGAACATCTATAAATATATATAAATATATATAAATATATAAACCACAACTAACTTTTGCAAACTGTGTATTCAGACTTATTCAGACATTTTGTTTTAATTTTTCAACCTTGGTCCCATTAACAGGAAACACACCTTCGAGGGGATTTCATCCATCAGAATGTCCAATATTACCCTTTAAATGGCCCTCAGTCACAAACACTGAGTCTGGCCCCCTTCATGGATCAGTGTTCAGACATGAGGCGTTCTGTCCACCAGCTGGCTGATGGAGTCAGTGGGCAGGACGTCCCACTCTTTAGTCAGATCCTCTGGTTTCACCTGGTAGCTGGGACTCAGTCTGTAACCATCAGTGACCACTGATGTGTAGAAATAGAAATAAAAAGAGGAGCGTGTCTGAAAACAAACATTGTTCCGACTTTATGGGGAAAAGTGTATGTACATGAACAAATCTCCTAAAACCAACTGAACACTTTTTCATGACGCAAATCTACAAATTGTGGCTAAAACCATCACCTTGTCTGACTCACCATCTCGTAGACTTCCCATCATGCCCCACAATGTTCATTTACTGTGAGCTTTGTACTGTCATTGACGTGCACTAAGCTTGTGTTCAGTATCACAGGACACAGGCAGGATTTCTCTGCTTTTACTGTCATTAGCATCATAAACACAAACACATTTGCACATGGACTGCAGGTAAACAATCAAAGCACAGAAGAAACATGCAGAAAATACATCTAAAAACCTCCAGCAGCTACATACAGTTGATCATCTATGTAATGAGTGAACACATGGAGTGCTGCAAATATAGTCAGAGTCCATTTGTCCAGTCAGAAGCCTCAAAGTTTGCTCTCGAGGGTCACGCTGTCTTTTTCTTGAACAATGCTGTTGCGACAGGGAGCCGAGGCTTCGTCGTCCACCACATCTGCTGAGATGGAGATTCAAAAGTAAGCAAAGAGTCTTGAATGAAACCCGAACGTCTGCAGGAGTTTATGCACTCACCTTTGACCTGCCGAGCCAGGAGGCGTGGCCCGGCCAGGCCGATGCCCAGCGCACCGATGGGCGCCGTGGTCAGGATGGCTAACACGGCTAACGTTAGCACATCCAAACCAAACTTCATCGAGGCCTCGTCACCCTCCTCCCTCGCCATGTCCAGCGCCTTGGAGCCAATCGCAGCCTGGTCAACACACAAAGACATAACCACCAGGCACAGAGATGTTCTAGGGGCGAGTTGCAGGGTTTTAGTTCGAATCATGGTGGGTTTTTTGTTTTTTTGGTGGTTCTAGTTCATCGTTAAAAGGTTCAGACGACGTTTTGGGCTCATCTTGGTAGTTCATAGGCCCTCTAGTTCAGAAAGTTCTAGAAAGCCTTCGGATAGTTATTGTTGTTATTGATGTTGTCATTGAGATGATTTTGGGAGTGATTTTAGGGTTCTAGTTGTGATTTAAGGAGTTCTAATAATGATAGTCTTTGTGGTGGTTCCAGTCTCCATCTAGTTGGTCTATTTAGGCTTTAGTCATGACTGAGGAAGTTCTAGAGGGCCTTTGGATGGCTGTTGTAGTCATTTAGGTTTTGGTAGTCACTGAGGGGGTTTTTCGGGTCTTTGGAGGATTCTAGTGGTGACTTAAGACGTTCTAGTGATGGATGTGTTTTTAGTGGGGGTCGCTCATCATCATGAGGTCACAGATGAGGTCACAAAGGTCATTTATTTTGCATTTAGCTTTTAGTCGTGACCAAAGAAGTTCAGAAGGCCCTTTGGATGGTTAGTGGAGCAATTTCTGTTCTAGCAGTCATGAAGGAGCTTTAATGGCCATGTAGAGGGTTCCAGTGGGGGTTTAGGAAGTTTTAATCAACATTGTGTTCAGGGGTCATTGTGGCAGTTCTTCTGGCCAGTGAGGGGGAATTAGTCAAAACAAAAGTTCTAGATGGTTCTAGTTCCTTGTAGTCATTAAGGCAGTCTTTATGGCCATGTAGAGGGTTCTAGTGTTGGTAGATAGTTCTAATCAAGACAATGTTTTCTGGTTGGCTCTAGTCATCAAAACATTCTCACAGTTACCGACAGAGCTTTAGGGGTACTGGACTGGTTACTGTAGTCGCTGAGGTTCGAGTTCTTGGGGGAATTAAGGAAGTTCTAATAAAGATGATGTGTTGTTGGTGGGTTAAACGATTCTGTCAGCGACAGAACCGGTTTCAGGGTTTATTTAAGTATTTTATTTAGTTTTAACTGAGGAAGTCCTAGAGGGCCTTTGGGTGGTTGAAGTAGTCATTTAAGTTCTAGCAGTTACTGAAGAGGTCTTGGGGCTAATTTAGAGGGTTCTAAAGATGATTTAAGGTTCAGAGAACGTTTACAGGGGTCATCTAGGTAGTTCATTTGGATTTCGGCCATGACTGAGGAAAGTCTACAAGACCTTTGGTTGGTTATCTTCACTTAGGAAGCTTTGAGCTTCACTGAGGTGGCTATAATTCTGAGAGGGATTTTTCTCTCGGCCATTTTAGTGGCTCTGGTGGTCATTGATGACAATTTAGGGGTACTTAAGGGTTCTAATGGTGGTTTATGAAGTTTCTTTAAGGCTCCAGAGGTTCTTTATAATAATTAAGGATTATTTCAAGAGAGAAATTGGAGTGGTGACAGTGTCTGAAGTACTTCTAGACTTTGGTTGTCCCAGTCCTAGTTCATGTGGTCAGTGGTCTAAAGGCCCTTTATAAGGTTCCTTTGGGTATACAGTATTTTTAAGGTGTTCAATATGTGATTTCTTTAGTTCTTTACAAAGTTCTGGTCTTGACTAAGGTGATTTTGAAGGTTTTGGAGGACCTTTAGGTGGTTATTTTGGCCAGTGAAGAGGTTTTTTTAGCAGTCTCACAGACCTGCACGGTGGCCTTCGGCAGCCACGCCACAGCGATGAAGAACTTTTCCTTCAGGTTGAATCCTCCATAATGGACCAGCACGAAAGTAACGAGTAGCCGGATCACCAGGCCGATCAGGATGCAGGCCATGCCCAGACCTGATCACAGAGACACCAGCAGACTGCTCAGCGGGTACAACAGCAGCCAGCATGTTAAAGCTGGTGAATTACTGGGTCCCAGCTCGGGAGTCACAGTGTACGGTTCTTACCCACAGTGCTCGGGTTCAGGGTTGCTATGGTGATTTCAGCTCCGATCAGGCCAAACAGGAGTGGCTGGAATACATCCCATGACTGACCCACCATGGCTGCCACCGGGGCCTGGACATAGAGGTAGAAACGGCTGATTTAGGTCAAAGGCAGTGGTCATCAGAAACCCTGACGGTGTGGAAACACGGCTGAATCCAGGCTCAGGGATCCTGCAGCCCGTTACCTTGTCGGCCTTCCAGCCGAGGGCAGCCAGGAAGGACAGAACCAGCGTGCAGAGACCACCGGCTCCGGCAAAACCAACAACATGACTGAAGAACACCGAAAATATGGACAGACCCAGCAGCATGAGGGTTCTCCTCAGCACCAGGTCCTCCTGCAGAAGACAGAGGGCGTTCAGAGACACATCCTGATCTACAACTCCTAAAACTGAAATATAAAACTATGTCAGACCTGGTCTTTGCTGGGGAACAAGCACAGGAACAGGCCCAGGATGAGTCCAGCTATGACGCCTCCCACCACCTCCAGCAGACCTTTCAGGATGTTCATCCATGTAGAACCTGCCGAACAAGAACCAACACAGCATGTAGAACAGGCAGGGTGGAGTCAAGCAGAGCAGGACAGGAACATTTCTCTGACCTGTGGAGAAGGCGATTCCCAGGCAGGTGGAGAATCCTGTTATAGCCAGAATATCATCGAAACTCCCAGCAGCCATCAGCAGGGTGGGGATTCCCTGAACAGCAACACAAAGCCAAACTCAAACATTCAGAGGACAACCCATCACTAGAACGTCATATAACCCAAATACGCTGGTGGTGATCTTATGGTTCCTTTGGAGGTTCTTGGATGAGTAAAGATTATCTAGTGGTCCTTCAGGACATCCCTGTCATCCTACAGGAGGCGCTAAAGATCTTTGGGTGGTTCTACTGGTGACGAACCAAAGAGTTTTCAGTGATCATGAAGGAGGTTCTGTGTCATTTTATCAGTTTTTTTATTTGGTTCTGGAGGTATGGGGTGTGGCTGTGTGGTCATTTAGAAGCCAACTGTAGTGGAGGAGCTTCTACAGGTCATTAGGATGGTTCTAGACGTTCTTTAGGCTGATTTTGTCTCAGAGAATGTGTTGAGGGTTCTATATGAGGTCTTTGTAGAGGTCCTAGTGTTCCCTACGAGGGTTCTGGGACCCTTTTTTGTTGTTTTTTTTTGGCAACTTCGAAGGTTCTTGAGGTCTGTTGGGTGATTCTACCATCATCTGGAATCTTACACCTGTAGAAGAGGTTCTAGAGCTCATCTGGGAGGCTCTGATGGTGACTGTGGAACACGTCTGAGCCTTTTAGGTTTTGAGGTTATAGTTACATGAGCTCACAGACATAAAGCGCCCCCTAGTGGCAGAGAACAGAATCCCCTTTTGTCAGCGGAGCATGTTGATGATTTACCTTCTCGACTCCGAATCCTTCCCTCTGCAGGAGCAGCATGGACGGAACCACGACTGCTGGAGACACTGCAGCCAGAACGAAGCTGCACGACGACATGTTTACACACCGTTAATACAGGAGCAGCTGCAGCTAGCTGCAGCTAGCATGTGGCCCTGATGCATGTCTGTGTGTGTGTGTTGTTGTGTTACCCCAGGATGAAGCCCCAGACCCAGGGCAGCCCCAGCAGCAGGTGAGAAACCACGGCCACGGTGCAGGCCTCCACCATGCAGGGACCGACGGCGACACGAACGCACACCGCCTTCAGCCGCCGCAGCGCCTGCACACAAACGCACACGATTACAGCCGCGTCAGGTCAGCAGCTGGTTACTGAGCGCGTGCAGTGCGTACCGAGGGGTTGAGGCCCAGCCCGGCTCTGGTCAGGATGATGGACAGCGCGATGTTCCTCAGAGCTGCAGACCAGTGAGTGTCGATGAAGATGGCATCGGTGATGTAGGGAACGTTACGCAACAGCAGGCCCGCCAGCAGCATGCCTGCACACACACACACACACACACACACACACACACAGGATGAATTATTATGAGTCAACATGTGATTAAAAAAAAATAGACTGGGTCAGTTAGACCGGAGTAAATTAGGTTAAATTAATAAAGTTAGATTAGATTAAACTAGAATGGCAGAGACCACAATTTCAGGCTCAACAAGATCAGGACAAGCTCGATAAGACATTTTTTCCAACTTTAGTAAATTTATGGGATGTTCGGGTTAGACTAGTTGAGATTAGTCTAGATCGGTCCAGATCCGATTGTACCGCGTTGGTTTGGGTCAAAGCATGTTGGAATGATTCGTTGGGTCGTACCAAGTAGTGGAGGGAAGGGGGGCAGCGTGGGCAGCTGGATGAGTCCGACCAGCTTCCCTCCGAGGACGGAGCAGATGAAGAGGATGACGATGCCGAACAGGTTCCCTCCAGGCAGACACTGCTGGCCGGTGATGGACCAGACCACCCCGAACAGCAGGGCGAAGAGGCACACTGCAGCGACAGAGACAGAGTTAGTGCCGATGAAGCGCACCGCCGCCGGACGGGATGCGAACACACGGTGAGCTTTTGTTACGTTTGGTGACGAGCAGGTTGAGGAGTCCCTGAGGACGAGGACATCTGTCCTTCAGGCCGACGCAGGACGCACAGCAGGACGACGAGTCTGAGGCGGCCATCTTCCTCTGCTCACAAACACAAACACTGAAGCTCAGCAACACTGATGGAAACTGTCGGAGAAGGTTCGAGGACATTTAGGGAATGTTCCCACAACATTTAGGGAATGTTCCCACAACATTTAGATAACGTTACCCACAAAGTCTTTTAATCAAATGTTCAAAGAACGTTTTAAGAAGATGTCCGTTTTCAGTAATGATCTTAAACAATGGAGGAACGTTCTCAAGCCACCGTTAAAAAAAAGTTCTCCAGACGTTATCGAGGCCTTCAATAACACAGCGTTATACAGAACTTTTCATAAGTTCCTGTAATGCGATACG
>NW_007579257.1:58597-60349 GCF_000690725.1 Stegastes partitus
TCATGATGAAGCACGGTGGTGGCAGCGTCATGATGAGAAGCGAGCAGAGGAATCTTGTTCTTACAACATCACTGATGTAGCGTTTTAATATTTGCAGCTCTTTCCTACAGTTTCCTCTTTGACTCAATAATCTGTTGCTGCCACTTAAGTTGCAAAAATTCAGAAAACAACCAGAAGTGTTGCTGCTTCTAACCTCTAACTTTTTATTTTATTTTTTTACAAACTCTAAAATAGTATTTAAAGTTTAAAGTAATTCAAACGTTTTCCAAGCTGCACTGATTAAACTGTTTCACATATTTGTATGAGACTTCATTCAGGACAGAAACATGGTTGGTCACATATTTAAATTGGCTCACTGATAAATAAAGCTGTTCAATAGTCGTTGTACTTGACATAAATGGAAAGTACTGAAAGTACAAGTACCTCCTGTTTTCTCTGCTTCTATTTGTTTTATTCTTGAACATGTACTCCTTCTGTCCCTGGCTTTGAGGCAGGCTGTGTCCTTTCCTTTAAACATTTAGAGCTCTTTGTTTGCTCTGCTTGTCCCACACCCCTCCACTTGTTCTTCCTCTTTCCCCGTCCATCCATCTCTTTTTCTTTCATGTGCTGTCATCTAATCAACAGGATTTATTGTTTAATCACAGTAATCATTAAACCAGCCGACACACTCGCTCACCTCCACCACAGTGCCAACACGTCCTCAGCTTTATGGACTTCATGAACCTCGCTGAAGTGCTTCAGGTCAACCTCAAAGTGTCCCACTTGAGGCTGAATGTGACCCTGATGCTGTTGTTCTGGTTCTGTCTGAGGACCTGTGTGACTACCAACCCTCACAGCTGCTGTTGTTCCTTTAAACATGTTTTTATGGTTCAATCAGTTCTAAATGAGAAACTGGGAGAACAAACTCAAAAAAAGAGACTAAACCTCAAACTAATGACTTCATCTGAGCTGCTGTGCAAATACTTTTGTCCTCCAGGTCAAGTGAGTTAGCTCCCTCCACTGCAGCGCCGCCCTCAGGACAAGCTCGGTACTCGCATTGTCTGTGTTTGTCATGTTCCTCCAACAGGAGCCAGCTGACTCGAGACCCACAGGAGGGGTCATCAGACAGCAACAGAGGAACTGAACCAGGTTCAGGTTTCTGTGGAAACCGCCCTTAAAGCTTTGGACAGAAAGTAGTCGTCTAGCTGGACCCGACCTGTAAAACTCCAAGTACTTGGACATAAAACAGTGTCTAGGAGGAACAGAATGTTAAACGTAAATGTATTTGAACAGAAAGTCATATTTAGGTGCAGCTAACCTTCAAAAACGACTTACGACGTCACAAAGTAGTATTATGGGGGCCTGAACCTTTAAAACGACAAGTATTTGGACAGACAGTCGCATTTAGGGCGGAATAAACCTTTAAAGCAAGTTGAACCTTTCTGCCAGCCACTCAGTTTCAAAGCTGGAGGCGGGGCTTCACTTGGTGGGCGGAGCTTAGCAGCTACAGGTGTTAGTGGGAGGAGCAGCCGATACCTGAGCCTGCTGCAGCTTCGACCCGTCGTCGCTCGGCCGACAGTAGCGCCTGGTGGCTTCTTCATCCATCATCTGAAACGAAAGAGCCCAAGACACCCGAGTACTGACACGGAGTAAAAGTACTGCAGTACGGGTAAAAGTACTGACACCGCATGGAGTCAAAGTACTGCAGTACGGGTAAAAGTACTGACACAGCACAGAGTAAAAGTACTGCAGTACGGGTAAAAGTACTGACAC
>NW_007579257.1:60824-62706 GCF_000690725.1 Stegastes partitus
GGTAAAAGTACTGACACCGCACGGAGTAAAAGTACTGCAGTATGGGTAAAAGTACTGACACCACACAGAGTAACAGTACTGCAGTACGTGTACGAGTACATGGAGGACATTTTATCTTAAAGGACACAAGGCGACACCAACGAGACAAGAACCGGATCGGTCCGAACTCAGAACTGTTGCTTTTTATTGTTTGTGTTTGGAGTTAAATGGAGCGTAAACCCAGCAGGCAGGCAACGTTCCCACAACGCTTAAATAACATTACCTGCAAGTTCTAAATGCTCAAAGAATGTTTAGAGAATATTTCCATTTCCAGTCATGTTCTCATGAAGCGCTCTAACTTCAGGAACACAGACGACGTTCTGTGACGACGGAACAACCGAACATTCAAAAAATGTTTTCCAGACGTTATCGAAGCCTCAGAGGATTTCTACAAAACGTTACTGTAACGTGTAGTTTCTTAAAGGGGGAACACATGATGGAACGTTCTTCAGCAGGAAGTTTCCACAAGAACAAAAGGAGGATGTTCTCAATGCAACAGTCAGAAAACGTTTAGAAGATGTTATTGATACCTCGGCCGATAGAACGCTCTTCATAAGACGTTCCTGTACTGTGATGCCTGCAATGTTCTGAACATGTTTTGGAAACATTGCTGATGATGGAATCTATTAAACGTTCCTACAGTGTTCCATGATAACAGAGGAGGAACGTTCTCAGTGCAACATTCAGCTTTAAGAACGTTTGGGCACATCAGTCTGACAACGTCATCAACAAACACTTTTAGAACGTCTTTAGCTGTTCTGCCTTTAAGAAAAACATTCTGGGAACTAAAATAAAACTTTCCTTTGAAAACATCTGAATTTGCGGAACTTTCTCAGAACGTGTTTGGAGCCAAACACTCGCAGCTGCTGTGGTTCCAGAAGGATGTTCTCAGTGCAACAGTCAGAAACATTGAGAGGATGTTTTCGAGACGTTCCTGTCCTGTGATGTTAACAGAGGTGGAACGTTCTGCCTGCCTGAGGACGTTCTGGGGATGTTGCTGAGGGAACACATGATGCGTTCCATGTGGACGCAGGCTCTCAGTGCAACGTTCAGTTCTGAGAATATTGGAGCGTAACGTTCTCACAGTGTTTTCGCCAAACAGATTTAGAACACTTTCAGCTATCCTGCCTTTCAAAAGAACATTAGAACTTTTAGAACAGAACTTTGCTTCTGGGATGTTGAACAGGATCTTAGCAGAGCTCGTGTGTTTCCAGCAAAGTGAAGAACCTGAACAGGTGCATCAGAGACAAATGATTGTAATCAGAGACTCACGGTTGGAGCAGCGTTCTGGGCGGATGGCAGCAGGAACAGAGCAGCCCGATGAGTCCTCAGCGTTCCTGTTTCCTCGCCGATAAATGAAGAGCAGCTGACTGGAACAAAGACACGAGCCGGACTGAGTCACAGGACACTCAGTGTGCGTCTGTGTGCGCTAATAACAGGTGGTTTTGTTGTGTTGTCGCTCTGCTAAATGACAGACACACACTGGGTAAAGCCTGGCATTATGGAAACACAGGTCGCTGTCCGTCGCATTAATGCCAGACTGCAGCGCTGCAGACACACACTTTACTGCACAGGTAATGACAGGTGTGTGTCTGAGTGCGCACGTGTAGCACTGACAGCGTTGTTCCACCAAACACCTGACGTTAACACAACTCACACAGCTTCAAGCCCAGTGAAAGTCCCAAACCACAGAGTACCAGTACTCTGGTACAGAAACCAGAAGAGTAACGAAGCAGCTCTGCTGTGGTTTCACTGTAGCAGAGCTTCTGCTCAGGAACCAGATGTTCACCTGGTTGTCTTCAAACCATCTCTGTGGAGCTTCGGCTCATTGTCTCGATGGAAA
>NW_007579257.1:63676-65502 GCF_000690725.1 Stegastes partitus
GTCCAGATTTAATCTGAGCTTTTTCCAACAGAGTCTTTCTCTTTGTCTGACATAAAGCTTTGATGGTGAAGAACAGACAACAGTTGCTGCTTGGAGGGTTCTTCAGTCTTCATGGTGTAGTTCTATCCAGGAGTACTGACCCACCAGTGACTGGACCTTCCAGTCTTCATACTACAACCACTGAGACTCATTCACTGACCTCAGATGATGCTTTTACTCACAGTGGGACTTCTAGCAAAAACATTTAAATTGGAAAACTCCCAGGAGGGCTGATTATTTCTACAAGCACAGTCGATACTGAGGAGAGGATCCTCTGCATCCCCACTCAGACCTCCTCCTGTGGGTTGAGGTTCTTCAGTCTGAATGCCGTCTAATAAAGACGTTCATCCAAAAATACGTCTGAGGATATATCTGTTTTGTCTGCTCTTGTTTCTGGACATGAGGAAGTGGAAACACTGAATACAGCCGTGAGTCACACAGTCAAGTGTTCATCACTTCAGAGCACAATACTTAACCTAAACCGGCCTGAAGCCACCCACTCATTTGGTGCTCTTTGTTCCCCGGAAGAAAGTGGAGTCGGCACAGCGTGAGTGTGTATAGTTTTATTGGTGCGATACAAGATAATACAAACCAAATATTCACTGTTTACACAAAACTTTAGAGGCTACAATCAGTTCAGAAAGCATTTAAATCCATAGAACCGTCTCAACACTGATCTGTCATGATGATCATATAACATAACGGCCGAACCAGGAAGAAACACGCACACGAGCAGAATCACATACAAACACGTGACGGCATGTTCACGCACACCGACAGCCCTGAAGGACGCGTGACATAAAAAAGCTGTAGAAAAATACTCTTAAAAAACCAAACACACAAAACAGCAGCAGCAGCAGCAGCAGCAGCCACTTGGAATGTTCTGGATGTCAGTTAGACATAAAAGCTCCACGGGGCAGTTCGTTGGGCAACTCTTCCTCAAGTAATCTGCCTTTTCATTTTTCAGGTGACTGGTAGAAACCTACAGAACCGGTGTTGAGACGGAGACAGACGTTGACGTGATTCTGGAGACATACAACAAAGTGTGGGTTATGAGGCCAAACGTTGCACTTTATGGCATTCATTTGATCAACTAAACGTGGATTTGTCTGGTTTTGGTGGTGAAGCTGCCTGAGGAGGGATGACTGAGTGCCTGCAGCTGAACCAGGGCCACGGAAACTGGATTTAAACGCTTCAAACCTGTTCAGAGATGCTGGACATACTGTGTCATTTATCAGTTTGGGCCAGAAATGATTGAAGTGGAATAATATCGATTAAAAAATGTTCTGGTTCCACATGTGATGCACTCTTCCAGAGGGAGATATCTGCATTATTACAAACCAACAGCAACTCTTAGAAACTCGAGTCTCACATATGTGAGCTACTAACAATTCTGCATCCAGAAAACAAACTGTAGATGCTGGCGTCCACACACCAGGGGGCGCTGCTGCACAGCAGGAGGTTAAACATACGTTAATAAAGATTTTCTGTTATTTTGTGCAAATTAATTTGTAATTTGTGCCTCTTTTATCTACCCAAACCAAAAGGAGTGCAGAGATTAGCGTCAGCTTTAAACATACATGTGGCCACCTGACAGGTGTGTCACCGGTGCTGTCCTGGTGGTCACTTGCGGTATTACAACAACATCCTAATGGCTGTTATAACAGAGACGGTTGTAACTCAGCTGACAAAACAACAACCAAGAGGACGCATTCCACGACTGTCCATGACTCAAAGTATTATTGAGGGTAAAACTGCATACAGAAGGCTGACAGGCTGCTACCTGG
>NW_007579257.1:66157-68922 GCF_000690725.1 Stegastes partitus
GTGATGGTGGTGAAACCGACTTGGGATGGATGGTTGAAGGTGTTTTTTTAATGCTAAAGCTGCTCAAGGTGCTGCTGTAACTAAACCTGCTGGGGACGGAGCTCAGGACAGCGTTAGAAGCACCGACTGTCGAGCGCCTCAAACGCAGTCATGCATCCGTCAGCAGGCAGGTTCACACCTCGAGTCATACGAGTACGTAAAGAAGTTCAGGTTGCCCTAAAATGGTCCACAACGTCCTGCAGTTGATATACTTTTTTCAATTACTAGCTTTAACTTGAGCTACAACATCTTGCCAGTGAAAACAGCTGGACATCACTGGCTTGTGAATACATGGCGAAGCTAACGTAGCTCAGTGCTACTGCTAATAAACACATAAATGTTGTATACTGTCAGTGTGCTACATTTGTGCTTTATATTCTAGCTGGCGCTAAATTGGCAGTTAATCGTTTGTGTTAGTGAGTCTGCGAGCTAACTAAAGCTACAAGAGGTAAGGCTAATACGTGTTAGCATTGGTATCCATGTTAGCGATATGCTGCAGTTAGAAGCAGTTGTTTGAATATTTCCATTTTTTGCTCTGCTTTGACTTTCCTGTTGGTTTAGTTGAATCTTTTTTAAACACTCTGACACGTTGCGCGTGGATGTTGAGGATTTGTTCAAACTTCAGGTCTCGTCAGCGGCTGCACTTCTGAACAAACACTAACGAAGCTCCCGTCGCCTCCTAACGCACTGTTACGCATGTTAAAGGCTGTGGGAGGGGCTAAAGTCAATTATCTCACACAGACATAAAGTGTTGACCATAAAAGTTGCCCAAATAAGTTGCCGTTGCATTCAGAAGCAAAGAAACTCACCGTTCTCTCTGACATTCACCCTCACTCACACATACAGTACGACATTGTACAGGTAACAAGGTTTGACTGCTAACTTTAGGTACAGGCACTATAGAGTGAAGCATTGTGGGAGGTTGACTTCTCAGCTGCTCTGCTTTCAGCTCAACAGCTGCTTGGTTCATTGCACAGCTGCTCTCCTGGAAACTTTCCTCAAACCAAGCCGCTGTTCAGCCTTAAATCACAGAGTATTGGTGCTACACCTGGTGTTGGTGGCTCCAGTTCTGAACGCTCTGCAAGTTTCAGTGAAAGGAGGTCAGAGTTTCCTCTGAGGGTTCTCGATCAGTAAATGTCTACGACGTTAGTTCATCGGCTGCATTATTATTTTCTCCTAAATATAAGTACAAGCTACTTACTGGAGCAACTTTCTCACATTTGATCAGCACCACTTTTAGAAATGTCATTAACGGCTGCGTTTCTGGAAATTTTCAGAAGCTTTCGGGGAAATTAGCTTCAAATACGGGCCTGTTTCTATGAGAGTCCAAAGTTTAACCGCTGAGCTGAAGAAGACGTTTGTACCGTGGAGATTTAACACAACAACAAGTTTAGAATGAGAGGAAACCTTCATGTGAACGCACAGAAAGCTGAGTTTCACCGTGACATTCAACCACCACTGATGCTTTTTCAAACGGTCTGAGGTTTACTGCCGACACTGGAGGCTCTTCACGGGGTTTACAGTGAATCTGCTGAGCTTCAACGTGACACCGCTCTGGTTTTAGGGCTGATGCTCCAGTTCGAGTCCTGAACTGAGGCCACATTTGAAACAGATGTTGACAGCCATTTATCATTATTTAGGATAAATTCAAGAATGTTCAAAACAAACGACGACATAAAATTGGCGGGAACCTTTTCATCTGTTTTTAACACCAAGTTCAGGATATTTTTCCCACTGATCGGCCAGAACACGAGAAGAACTGAATCTGTGCAGCTGCTCTGGTGTTGAGGCTCATCGGTGAGTCTGACGGAGCCACGCTGACTTACAACGATTCAGAGGATCGGTGTTTGGATTAGAATTTATCAGGACGCCTCCTCCTCCAGCAAGCAGCAGATTCCTGGTGTGAAACATCAGTGGTTAAACCTCACGATTTACAAGATTCTTCTCCTTTCTGAACTAGAAAACGATCATAAGAATTGAGTGAATGTTTCATCGTATGAATGTGAGCTCTACTCATCGACAACTAGCTAGCTCATTAGCATCTGTGGCACTAATAATCCTACGACTGCTCGGTGGGCAGCCAGCGTCTGAAGGCGACCAGTATAGATATAGGCACAGGTAGAGGAACTGAAGGTGTGTGGCGCCCGATGATGACATCACCTCCTCCTGGAATGAACGGGCGCTCAGTTCAGTCGCTCAGGTACGTCTGGATGTAGATCTGCTGGTGGATCCACGGCGTGAAATGCGTCACGTTGCTGTAAACTCCGGGTCCGAGCACTTTGCTGAAGCAGACGCTGCCCCACGACGTCAGGCCGAACAGCGTCCAGCGGCCGCCATCGTCCTCGCAGACCAGCGGGCCGCCGCTGTCGCCCTGAACACACAGAAGAGACGCTGAAGGAAGGTTCACAAAAACCATAATCCACTTCACTGCCCGCCAGCTCTGGACAGGACGCTACAGCAACACTTCTGTCCTGAGACCCCTGACCTGGAGGTTTCACAACCGCTCACACCTCGAGGCACCACAAGATCTGAGCACTGAGGGCAGGTGCACATCAGCAACACAAGAACCAGCTGGTTCGAACTGCACAAAGTCCCCACTGTGCTCATCAGCCACCGTCCTCGGGTTAGTCATCGGTGACGCACAATTCAGTCGGGAAAATTAACCAGTCCAAACTTAGCCCAAAACTAGACTGAAACAGTCCAAAACTAGATCTAAACTAGTTCTA
>NW_007579257.1:70091-71272 GCF_000690725.1 Stegastes partitus
AGTTTTTGGACGGTGCTTACTCCTGTTGCCCATGTGACCCCAGCCGGTGATGTAGCAGTAGGAGTCCGGCGACGGCAGCTGGCCAGGTAGAGGAAGACACACTGGTCTGACGAAGGGCGTCTCGTCCACCTGACAACAACAATAACACGGTCCATCAATACTGACAGATCACTGGTGAATATCACAGAAACACTGTTTTGCAGACGACACCCAGCTATATTTATCTATGAAGCCAAATGAAACCAACCAGCTGGTCAGACTCCAACATGTCTGAAGGACATCAAGGTCTGGATGACCTGGAATTTCCTTCATTTAAATCCGGACAAACTGAGGTTCTTGTATTTGGCCCTAAACATCTCAGAAACACTCTGGAACCAGACAGCTGTTCTAGAGGGCATCACCTTGGCCTCCAGTTCTACTGTACAGAACCTTGGAGGTGTTTCTGACCAGGACATGTCCTTCAGCAGCCATACAGAACCAGTCTGTAGGACGATCTTCTGTCATCTACGTAATACTGTAAACATCAGAACATCCTGTCTCAGAGTGATGCTGAGAAACCAGTCCATCATTTAGAACTTCTACACTGGACTATTGTAATTCCTTATTATCAGGATGTCCCAGTAACTCTCTCAGAACCCTCCAGCTGATCCAACATGCGGCAGCAGGGTTCTGACAGAACCAGTACCAGATCATATTTCTCCAGTATCAGCTTCTCTTCAGTGGCTCCCTGTAAAATCCAGGATAGAATTTAAAATCCTGCCTCTAACATATAAACTCTAATGACCAGCCCCATCTTATCTTGAAGACCTTATTGGACGGTACCACCCAAACAGAGCCCTTCTGACCTCAGAGTCGAGCTGCACCACGCTGATGTCGTAGTCGACCACGGCCCGGTTGTAGCGCGGGTGCACGATGATGGAGCGAACGCCACGGCTCTGGCTGTGGACGCCGGGATGGTCGAGGTTACTGAGGCCCAGAACCACCTTCCACAGATCAGCACTCTCCCTCCTAGAACACAGAGAACCAGTGTGAGGAACATCATCAGAACACGTTCCACCACAAGAACCTCATCCCTCCCCAGGCAGTTGTACCTTTACTAACACACTGAGCAGTCCTTCCCACGGCGGTCACACCACCACTGGCGTCCTTAAGCCACCCCTCCCCAGGTGGTTTTATTACCA
>NW_007579257.1:71427-73086 GCF_000690725.1 Stegastes partitus
CACCCCTCCCCAGGTGGTTTTATTACCATCCACGTCTTGAATCACCCCTCCCCAGGTGGTTTTATTACCATCCACGTCTTGAATCAGCCCTCCCCGTGCGGCCCACTGTGGTGGGACTCCGTCATCGTCCCTGTTGTGAGCCACGGATCTCTAAGCCCCGCCCCTCACCAGGTCTTACCCCTCAAAGCAGTGTGCGACCGTCAGCGCCCACCGCCGGCCGATGAGGACGCAGCCGCAGACGTGTCCGCTCTGACCGCTCTGCAGCGAGCACTGCCATGGCCACGCCCCCCGCCGTGACACCCGGCCTCCCAGAATCCTTTTCTTCCTGTGAGGGTGGACGCCCACCGCCGGGCGCTGACCACACTCTGTTGGCGACATGGACAGTCGGTAAATCACCACCACGACATCCTTTATCATGGGGTTTTCAGCTTTACGCCGAGCTGTGTCCAGAAAGTTAACAAACTTTAAACATAAAGCTGGTGAACTATCTTTCTGGACTGAGTGTGCTGAGTCTGTATAGATGGACATAGATAAACATCTGCAGTCTGTGGAGACACAGTGACCACAACACAACATGAAACTACAGAACTGAGACAAAATGACAAAAACTACACAAGACAACAACAAGAGACAACATGACAGAAGAGAGACAAGAAAGTGGAAACACAAAATGACACACAAAGAGGTACGAAACCACAGAAAACGAGATATAAAATAAAACAGATGAAACACAAAACAAGCGAGACCAGACAAAAATGACAAAGACGAGACAAATCAAGCACAAAACAACAAAATGGCGACAAAACTGTCTGACGGCGTTTGTAGAGGCTGTTTAAATGCACATGGCTCCATCTCTACACTATGTGTGCAGCGTTGGAACCACGTTGGACAAGTCTGTGTCCTGTGAGACAAACAGGGACTCCTTTTAGACAAGGTTTACATTTTAAACCAGACTTTGATGAAACAGGACTGTCGTAGGGTGAGCTTTGGTTGATTTTAACAACAGGGCTGCACATCAAAGATAGTTAGTTCATGGACCATCAGAGAAATCTACAGACTGTGTGTTTTAGTTTCTGGCTGATAAACTGTCATTTTAGGGATGTTTTTACAGGTATCATGCAGGTGCTGATGAAGTGGATGTGAGGTGTGGCTCCAGCCAGCAGGGGGCAGCGCTGTTTAACTCATTACATCTTTGGACTTTGTCTCCACCTGCTGGTAGCATCTAGAACGACACTGTGGTGGTCCGACACCCGCTGAGACGCACCGACAGGCATCTTTCTACAAAACTCAGATTTCACTCAAAGACAGCGAAGAAGAAGAAGAAGAAGAAGAAGAAGAAGAGTTTTACCTTCTCTGGTGCAAAGGACTGAAACTCTCCTCCTGGAATGACAGGCGTGACTGCAGGACAGACAGACGGTGTTTTAACAATCTGCTGCTGTTTGGCAGATTTGACCTGTTTTGTTAAATTCTGGTAAAAAAAATAATTTACATGTTAACTGTAAAAACAAAACAGGCCAAAACCAACGAGGCAGAGGAACGCTGTAACTTAAAAAAATGTAGAAATGATGAAAATAACAGCAAAAAACTGTAAAATCCATCCATCCATCCATCCATCCATCCATCCATCCATCCATCCATCCATCTATCTATCTATCTATC
>NW_007579257.1:73434-75903 GCF_000690725.1 Stegastes partitus
ATCTATCTATCTATCTATCTATCACATGTAAAGGCCACCAAACGTTTCAGGCCGTGATGGTATGAAGTTAAAACAGAACCAAATCACTGTTTTTGTCTGTCATAAATAAAAGCTGGTTCTGGTTCGGCCCGTTCACGACGCAACAGCCCTGAAGCTGAAGCCACTGAACAAGTTCTCCTGTGGCCGTACCTTCTCTTCTCCAGCCGGGCCTGAAGAGCAGAACTGTTCCTCAGGTTCCACTCTGGATGGACGTGTAACCAACGGCGACGGCCCGGGACGCCCGGCTGGTCGGTTACCATGGAAACAGAGGAGGGAACCCTGCGGAGGCGCACACGTTATACAGAGGCGTGTTCTCATGGCGTGGAGACGGGCTGTGTCGACGGGTTCTGGATGGTTCTGGTTAGTCGTGTGTGTGTGTTACTAACCTTACCCTAGTCCCAGCTGGCTGCAGGTCAGTTTGCTCAACTCGTGGTTCCACTCGTCTGCACAGACCTGGTACTCTGCTGCCGTCTTAAACACCGTCAGCACAGAACCCGACTGATCCGACAGAGCGACTGCACAGAACAGAACAGATCAGATCAGAACAGAAGGCCTTTACGATCGCTGTACAGGAATAATACAGTTAAATCAACCCTCCTGAATCCTCTGCAGCCTGTTGACGGGTTTAAAAGGTTTAAAGAAATCCCCAGAATGACCCTTAATCAGGTCGAAACTGTGGAACAGAACTCAGAGTCTCAGTTTTTCAACGGTACTTGAACGTCTCATCTGAAGAAATGAACCAAATCTGACCTTAAAGTCACAACATTTTAGTAAAACCACTTTACTGCACACGTGCACAAGTACCGAAACCAGTCCGTTAAAGACCTGCAGATGGGGAGACAGCATGTGTTCATCTGTGGAACATGTTGGTTCCACATTAGATTTTTCCAATAACCGGGATGGTAATAAACAAAAGTCTTCCAAAACCCTAGATACTGACCAAATACTTTATAGTGTAAAATAAGCAATCGAAGAAACGTTCCTTTTGTCTGATTTGTTGCTCAGAATAAAGGAGAGACTGACAGCCGCAGTGTAAACGGACAGAAACTGATGGAAACTATAAACTAAGTGGATTTATTTTAACATGTTCTGTAATGACAGTTTTATTATGCCAAGATGTATTTTTTTCTCTTATTTACTTGATCTTATGGATTTTACTGTGTTTTTGGTTCTCAGGGTGTCGCTCTTATGTTGTCGGGTTTAGTTTTTAACTTCTGTGATGTTGTCAACAAAAGCACAACATTAATCACATTTTGTTTTCTTGTGTGACTGAACGGTCTGCGTAGGAAAAATGTCCATTCTAAACTCATGAGAAAGATAATTGTGTGTCCTGGCGTTCCTCAAGGAACGATCCTGGGTCCTGTTCTGTTCACCTGGGCGACATCACAGTTTAACTTCAGGGAAACGCTGCACACCTGTGTGTCTACATACTCTGAACTTTTCACTGGCATCAATATTTGGTACATTTAAAACTAAAAAAGTACAAACGATTCAAACTTCAGAATGAAAAGCGGGACAGACTTCCTCCTCTGTAAGCTAATGTTGACCCTGTGTTTGCATTAAAAATAACAAACAAGTTTAGAATTGTTTTTAAATCAGTATTGTACTTAAAATCTGCATTTAAGTGTGTCATGAACTTGTTCAGAAACAGGAGCTGACGGTACCGCAGTTCCATTCGTCTGAGCTGTCTGAGCAGTGCTTCTTCCCGTCGCACCACAGAGTCCGATGGACACACTGGTGGTTGTTACAGGACAGCTCGTTATCGCTGCACACCGCTGACGAGTCACCGAAAACACAGGAACGGGAAAATCATTAGCATTATTATCAACAGGGAGGACAGTGTGTTAGAAAGCTAGGCGGGTCTCACAGCAGTTGGCCTCGTCCACCAGCAGGGGGCAGTCTGGGAAGCCGTCGCAGATCATGCTGGCCTTGATGCACACCTTACTGCCGGGACACTCCCACAGAGCGCGCTCAGAACAGCCTGCCGGACGGACGACAGACACGTGTTCACCAGGTTCGTACACCCACAGTGACGTCACACAGGTGAGTCGACTCACCGCACTCGTCCTCGTCGCTGTGGTCGTCGCAGTCCAGGTGTCCGTCGCAGCGCTTGGTCGCCAGAACGCAGCGACCAGAGCGGCACTTGAAGTGACTGGGAGAGCACTCTGTCACCACGGCAACAAAAACGTATTCATGTTGACAAATGAAGGCTGGAAACACCTTCATCATCATCACATCATCATCATCACATCATCATCATCATCATCATCATCATCATCATCACATCATCATCATCACATCATCATCATCACATCATCATCATCATCATCATCATCATCACCTTCATCACCATCTTCATCATCATCAGCAACATCTTCATCACCACCTTCACTATCATCACCTCCTCCTCCTATCCTCTCCCTCCTCTTC
>NW_007579257.1:80918-82497 GCF_000690725.1 Stegastes partitus
TGTGTGTGTTACTGTGTGTGTGTGTGTGTGCGTCTCACCACAGTTGTGTTCATCACTCAGGTCTCCACAGTCGTCGTATCCGTCACAGACCAGCGCTGGAGACAAACATCGGCCGGTGTTGCAGCGAAACTCTGCATCTGGACACACTGGGGACACACAGAGGTCACATGACCACCACCTCACGGCCTTATACGTCAGCGCCACCACTTCCTGTCTGTGACACGTCTGGCCCTGGACCCATCATGATCTGAGGTTCGGCCCTCTGAACCCAAAAACCCACCTGCAGGTCCAAATCATCCCATCTTTAAAAACAACCACCGAGGGCGCCGCTGTAGCTCAGCGGGTTGAGCTGATGTTCAGGGCTCTAGTCCCCGATGCAGCGGCCGTGGGTTCCAGTCCCGCTCATGGCCCTTTGCTGCAACTCCTTCCCCCATCGTCCTCCCCCACCTCCTGTCTCTCTCTGTCCTATCCAATAAAGGCACAAAGGCCCCAGAAAATATCTTTAAAAAAACCAACCACCTACCAAACAACATTTACAGCCAGAAACCGCGACAACCGACAGAACCGCAAAGCCTCCCGACGGTCCAGGATGTGTCACGTGTTGGGCTCACACCTGGCTGAGGGGGAAGCTGGTTCTGCTGCTGAGGTTTGGGTAAAGTGAGACGACGTGGCCCGATACGATGGTTCTGATCCTGATCGGCTGCTCTTCCTGCGCTGGACACACTCGGTCTCCTCCCGTACGTTTTGGTCTCATTGGTTAAGTCGTGAGTGGTTTTGATTTGGCTGCAGAACTGGAGCCAGGACGTGTTCTGTTGGTCACGTGACTCTTTGGCGTCAGCTGGTGTCGGCCATGTTTCCTGCTGTCCAGACGTAAGCGTTGGCTTCAGCTTCCACCTCCATGAAGCTCATCGACTCTTAAGGGAAAGCCAAGCCCACGCTGCCACAGCAACACACGGGGAGCACTTTAAAGCTGCTTCCATGAGCTTCTCCTGATGGGACGTTCTAAAACATGCTGATGTTTCTCACATCATCCTGCTTGTTCGATCTTTTTTGTCACATGTTTCTGTTGCATTTCTTTCCTTTTGGCCTCCTTGTTTCTCGCCTGTCTTGTTTTTCTCGTCTCAGTCCTCTGCTGTCTGGTTCTACTGCGTCTCTTCTCTGGTTCTCCTGTTGTGAGACTTTTACGGCGTCATAAAGCTGCTGCTCTTGTGGACAGAAGGTGGAGGTCACACTGAGGGCCAGAGGCAGGAACAAAGACCACTCTCTCTCTCTTTACATTCCACTGGCCTCGGCCTATAGTGTCCTACATCGCCATGACGACCACCACACACACACACACACACATGAATAGGTTCAGGACCCGTCAACTCGTGTGTCACCTGAAAACCCATCACCATGGCAACGGGATGAAAATGCATCCTGTTCTTTATACAGACGACAACACAGAGCGCACATCTACGGCTGTGAACAACAATCCGCTGTAGAGACCACGGACGGATGGAGAAGGTTCTGTTTCTCTAATGTTCTCAGCTTCATGGCCTCCTAACTCCTCCTGAGTGGTTCTGATCGACTCCAGCTG
>NW_007579257.1:83216-85927 GCF_000690725.1 Stegastes partitus
TGTGTGTGTGTTACTGTGTGTGTTTCTGTGTGTGTGTGTTACTGTGTGTGTGTGTGTTACTGTGTGTGTCTCTGTGTGTGTTTCTGTGTGTTACTGTGTGTGCTACTGTGTGTGTGTTACTGTGTGTGTTTCTCACCACAGTGTGTTTCGTCGCTCCAGTCATCGCAGTCGTTGTATCCGTTACACACCAGTTTCTGAGGAACACAGATGCCCGTCGCACACAGGAAGTGGTCCTTCCCGCCACATACAGCTGCCATCCAATAGGAGAGAGGGAAGGGTGGTGATGTCATCGTGACATGTGATCAGCTGACAACAAACTGTGTGTGTGTGTGTGAACTCACAGGGTTTCCCTTTGATCTGCCGTGGTGTGTAGCAGGCAGCAGCTGATGAAGAGGAGGAGGAGGGTGATGGTGGTGAAGATGAAGGTGATGATGAAGGTGAAGATGGCGGCGGGGCGGTGGTGGCGTTGCTGAACTGTGAGCAGCGCAGGAACTCGGGCCAGGAAGCGTTAAACATCTGGAGGACGGGCTCACAACCTTCCCTCGCCGCCTCGCAGAACGACGCACAAGGCAACACAACCCTCCTACACACACACACACAGGGTCTTAGTAGCAGCATTAAACTCAGATTCCCATCATCCCCTCAGAGGTCAGATGTCACAGAGCTGAAGACACTGAAGACATGGTCTGATTACACACTGGTATTACTAGACACACACACACACACACACACACACACACACAGCTGCTGAGTGAACAGCTGAGGTTCATGTGCAGCAACAGACCTGCTGCTATTGTTGTTGTTGTTTTCTGGCTGCAGTGAAGAACCAGTTTCTAAACATCCTACATTTCCCAGAATGCTCTGAATCAGTTAGCATTAGCACAAACTAGCCATGACTAGCATGAGACTAGTTATCAGAGGAACTGGTTCATTCTGGTTTATACTGGTTTATACTGGTTTTATACTGTTTTTTTCCTGGTTTTAAACTGAATTAGACTGGCTGGGCTGACAGTGGCCTGCGCTCTGTGTTCAGTCTAAGTGTGAACACACTGACGTAAACCCTGGTCTGGTTGTGCAGCAGTGTGTTCTGGTGCGCACCTGNAGAAGGTTTTACATTTAGTGTCGGATCATCGAGTCATGACTGCATCATGTAATTTTGTTTTCTTACTTCATGTCTTGCCTCTGGTTTTTGGGGGGGTTGGATTTTGTCCTATTTCATCTCATTTTAGTGATTTCTGACTCTTTTTAGTGTTTTTTTTTTTTTTTACTCTTTTCGGTGGTTTCTGACTCTTCTTGTGGTCTCTGTCGTCCCCTCTCTGCTCTCTGGAAACACTGCCTGCCGTTCAGCTGAAACCTCTCCGACGGTGTCCCTGCTGGTCTCAGTCGGTGGCGGCTCCTGTTTCTGGCTGATGAACGGTTGTGGAGATGACACTGACCGCGGCAGCAGGTTCAGAGGATTAACTCCGGTTGGAGCAGCTGCTGTGTGTTTTGTGTGTGAGCGTGAATGCAGAGATGTGAGGCGGTGTGAAGGACGACGTCTCACTCTGCTCTCGGCTGCAGTGCTCTTCATCGCTGCCGTCCTTGCAGTCGTCCTCTCCGTCGCAGCGAAACGCTGAAGGGATGCACTGACCGTTGCTGCACTCCAGCAGACCCTGGCTCTTGCAGGCTGCACACAAACACAGTTGGCTGTTTTAGAGACGGCGAGTCAACAGTTAAGGTGCGTGAGTCATGGCTGTGACTAAGCCCTGTTTTCACACGTTGTCTGGCTGCACTCTGAGCTGCAACCATGTGACCAGTCGGGCTTCATCTCCTCAGGTTTCATGTGGAGACACGACTGCAGGTTTCTCATGTTTCTGATGCAGCCCTGGGTGGAGGTTTTCCCTGGTGTCCGACCACCGGGACTGTTTCATGCATCAGATCAGGAAAACTACCCTCAGGGTCAGTGACAGGAAGCTCAAATAGACCCAAAACAAATATATGAAGACACAAAACGACGACAAAGAGACAACAAAGGGACACAAACCCACCACAACAAGACACAAGAACACCGAAAGAAACACACAGACATGAAACGAACACAGACACACAAAGATGAGAAGCAACTATAAAGTCATAAAACGACCACAAAGGAGGACCACAAACAGACACACAAAACCCACAACAGACCAAAAACCCATGCTGCAGTAACACCAGCTCACCAGGAAGCCTTTGATGAGTCGGTTTTCTTGGTGTTGTGTTGTTGTAACCGTAGTTCTAATCAGGTTCATCTTCATGATAAATGATGCTGTCGGGTCGTAACGTTCACAGAACGCAGGTAAACTTGTGTTTGATCATTTGCTGTCCGGCTGTAAGCCCTGCTTTTTGTTACTCGGGTACATTTGCACCACAAACAACACCAGCAGGTCTGTTCTGTTTCTTCCAGGTGCAGCCGTAACCTGGAGACGCTGACACTTGTCTCTGAACAAAACCTTGAAAAGTTAAACTGCTTCAGTAGAACTGGACTCCTGTCACCATACTGTGGATGTGGATCGAAGCGCCCGTGGAGGGATGTGAGGGCTGCACTCTAAGTACCTGATAAATGGAGTCATCGGCCAGTAGAGGTGTGCACAGCTCGGCACTAGATCACTTACAGAAGCTCTGCGTTGTTTTTGAGCAGAACAGCAGAATGTTTCCTCTGAACAACCAGAAAGAAACACACTTTATAAAACTAA
>NW_007579257.1:87047-89197 GCF_000690725.1 Stegastes partitus
CTGGTCTCCTCCGTGCTGAGGAGGACTGAGTCTGTCAGCAGATAAAGACTGACTTTGGTTCCTGCTGTGGAGCCTGAAGTTCATCTATGGACCTGAACTGGTCATAATGTGACGTCACAGCAAATACTCTACAGTTCTACTTAGAAGTAATCTGATTACTGTGGATGGCTTCCATTACTGCTCTCTCTGTAACTCACAGCAGTTGAGTTCGTCGCTCTTGTCGAGACAGTCGTGATCTCCGTCGCACAACCAGTCTCTGGACACACAGCGGCCGTCGGCGCAGCGATGCTCACGAGTCGGATCGCACACTGTCAACACACACAGACACACAACTGTGAGAAGGAAGCGTCAGAGGCGAGTCGCTGAGCCTCCGTCTGCAGGAAACACCACCGGAGGCGATGGTTCCTTCACCGCAATGGGAGAAAGACTCCACGACAAATCTCAGAGGCTTCAGATTGATGACTACTGATGGTTTAGTCAGGACGGTGGGGACTATCAGAGCAGGGTAACTGGGTTTGGACCTGAAACACATGTTTAGGAAAACACAAGTTCTGCTGCTGACATTGATAAAACAACAAACTCCAACTGAAAACTTTGTTGAGGCCTAAAAGCAAAACTCATCACAAAAGCCTTAAAAGATGAATACGAGGAGACAAAGTCAGCACAACGAGACAAGCTGCCAGAACCGCCGTCCGACTGGGACGGTTCTGTCTGCAGGAGTCGTGTCATGTGCTGCTGCTCTGATCCCCGTCGGCTTGATCCTTCAGCAGAAACAACAAGAAGACGTCAAACCAGCACAGCAACAGGGACTGGCTGTTAGAAACGCTGCCAGCGCTCAGCGGTGGCGCTGCTTCTGGACTGATCCAGGAGGACAGAGCACACGCTGGGCTGCTTTATGACTGGTGTGTGTCTGTGTGTGTGTGTGTGTGTGTAGGTAGGTGTGTGTGTAGGTGTGTCACTGTGTGTGTTCAGACAGACACACAAGTCTAAACATGTGCAGTTGGACAGCTGCTGGATTCCTCCACTGATCCTCAAGTGGGTCATCGTGTGTGTGTGTGTGTGTGTGTGTGTGTGTGTGTGTGTGTGTNTAGTAACCAGACTAACTAGTAGTTTACCTGCAGGGCGGGACCCTCTGCAGGCTGAGCGGGTCACACTTGGGCACCAGCAGCGTGCAGGCGTAGAACATGAGGTACTGGTAGCAGCCGGTCTGGACCAGCGCCGGGAACAGCGAGGACTCCCAGGACACGGAGCTCTCCCTCTGGGACTGGTGGCCCAGGAAGTTGGGGAAGCTGGTCAGGTTGTAGGGCAGGTTCATGCACAGCTCCAGGCTGATGGGCTCACAGCGGGCTGGACACAGAGAGCACAGTCAGAACCAGAACCTCCACCAGGGGGAGACAGAGCACAACAGGTCAGAGCAGGAGCAGGACTGTGTGAGATCCACAGAACATCAGCAGACTCTTCTGGACTCTTCTGGACTCTACTGAGCGTTTCCCTTGATGAAGCTTAGAACACGATCACTGTGATGACACGCTCCTTCTAGGCAGCCATGTGCTGCGTCTCTGTCCATCAAACCACAGAAAGGCATCCTGCACCAACTACAAGCACACCAGCTGCTTCAGCATCACATCAGTAATCTATTACTCTGCTGTAGGAGTACTTTTACTTTGTGCTGTTTGATTCTGAAACTCACTGCAGTTGTTGTTGTTTCGGGAGTCGCAGCCGGCGTTGCCCCCCCCACACTGACAGGAAGTGGAGATGCAGCTGGGCTGTCCGGACACACACCCCCCCTGATCTGAACACACACACACACACACACACACACACACACACACACCTGAATGACTCGGGGAGAAAGTGTTGAAATCTAATTCAGCGTGGTTTTAATCTAAATGGTTCCATGTCCTGCCTCAGTGTGGACAGTTCTGGTCGTGAAATATTTCTCATGAGAAAATCAAACGTGTGAAAGTCTTTTGAGCTCCAGCAGCATTTTCTGGGTGTTTTTCTTTCTGCTCCTGGTTCAAGTTTCTATGAAGTCCTGCAGCTCTGTGGAACCACGGTTGTATTTTGGTCACATTTTGCAAATCCAGTGGTGACTGGATAATCGACCCTTAACAATCCTAAACCTGCTGTCCGACAGGTTTGTAGGAAAA
>NW_007579257.1:90237-93029 GCF_000690725.1 Stegastes partitus
GTAGTTTTTTGTTGTGTCGTGAGGACTACATTTCCCTACATGTTGCATGTTTTACAGCGTACCTGTGTCAGGTGTTGGAGTCGTGCCCATTGGCCAGGCCGTGCTGAGCGCCGTCACGGCCGCCATCCAATCAGGAGGCTTGGTGCGGGGCTGTGTGGGCGGGGCCTGAGAGGAGGTAATCGGAGGGACGGCTGTGCTCGCGCTGCGGTTCGCCGGGACGTCGCCGTGGCTTCGGAGAACAAACGTGACGTTGTCGGCCTCGAACCACGAGGAGGAGGGGCTGCTTGTGCTGTTGCCATGGTAACCACGGTTGTTGTCGGCGATGTGCTCAGGGGAGGGGAGGGGGGCGGAGTCTGACAGGTCGCTGCCAAAAATACCTGAAGAGGAAAACACAGGTGGAGACAACAGCAGCTGGAGGTCAGATTCAAGGTGAACAGGGGACACCAGNCTGATGGGGTCAGACTGATGGGGTCAGTCTGATGGGGTCAGACTGATGGGGTCAGTGTGATGGGGTCAGACTGATGGGGTCAGACTGATGGGGTCAGTCTGATGGGGTCAGACTGATGGGGTCAGACTGACCATCACTGAGCTCCAGCAGCAGCTCCCGTCTCAGTTTCCCCACACAGTCATTTTTCCTGCTTTGTGCCATTTTGTGTTTTGTTTTTCCATTTTGGTCACATCTTCCTTGTTTGGTGTCTCATCTTGTCTTCATGTGCCTCTGTGATCTTCCTCCTACATGTCATGTGTCTATCTGCTGGACTGATGAAGTTCTGAGGCTCAGAAATGATGGAAAAAGTCCATTAAGGTGATCAATCTGGACCCTCCTCTGTGGACTTCAAGGACCTGGACCTCTGAAGGTAGAACTCTGGTCAGTAGATAAAGGTGCTGCAGATACAGAACCAGATGTTCAGAGGAGGTTCTGGAGGAACGTTAGGAAGATTTGGTTGAAGGTCGTGCAACAGGCTGCAGGTTCCCTCTTCCTGTCTTGACTGATGAACATGTCAGTGTGTGTAGATGTGTGACGGTCTGAGAAGCTGCTCTGGAGGAGAACCAGTCAGAGTCGAGCGTCTGAGCCTCCGGAGCAGCAAAGTGTGAAGCTGTTGCTAAGTAACGTCTGCGGCAGAAACATGCGACAGAGTAAACAGGACGTCAGCTGCAGCGTCGCATTTCAGCAGCTTCGGTTTCAGCTGACGGGGTTTCCAGATCTGAAGCAGCTGCCGAGGTGCAGCGCTCTGCTCTGAGCAGCTTCTGTCTCCTCCTGTTCTGCCGCAGAGTCTTTCTGCTTCAGACGTTTTAAACCTCGTTTTGTTGTGTTGTGTCATTTTGTGACTCGTTTTAGTTGTTTTGTCTCGTTGTGACCACGTGTACCTTGTTCTACCTGCTTTACGTTGTCTCCACTTCTGCTCTGCGTCTCATCTTTCTCATTGTTTGTCTCTCTTCTGGTATGTTGTCTCACCTCATTGATTTTTCTGTCTGCTTCGGTTACTTTGTAGGTATTTGGGGCAATTTTTAATCTCCATCTCCTCGTCCTGCAGATGTTGAACTATCTCCATGTTCCAGACGTTTCCTCTCTGGTCATCAGATGTAGAAAGATGTTCCACCATCAGTAGAAAGATGTTCCACCATCAGATGTAGAAAGATGTTCCACCATCAGATGAATGTATCTCCACCAACTGGCTCCTCTGGTCTCTGGTTCTGATCCGTGCTGCATCTATCTATTGATCCAGGAGGTTGGATTCTCCTCTCCGGCTCTCTGAGGAGACACTGCCTGAAGTTCAACCTCAGAACTCTTCTGGCTGATCTGTGGAGTCTTTCTGGTAACTCCTCTATAAAGACAACCTGTTGGCGACGAAGGCCTCCTCTGTGTCTGGATGCGGTTACCTTAGCAACATGTCGACCTCTGAGCTCTTCACCACGGCAACGGAGGACGACAGCCACGTCTGATTGTAGGGCAGCATGTGACACTGAGGCTCCACGATCAGCTGACAGCGACCTGCAGACAGACAGACAGACAGACGCCAGCTTAGCCCCGCCCCCCAGGGCTCTGATTGGCTGAACACAGCAGCACGGCCTCTGTTCTCATGTTCCAGCTCACATGGAAGTCGGTACCTGCTGTCTGTGAGTTTCTAGTTATTTGTAATTTCAAAAACAGTCAAAAAAATGTTAAATCACAGAAATTTTTTTTCATATATCGCAAAAAATAGTGTAAACACGTCAAACACCCCACTCCAGATGTGTGATGAGGACATTATTTACAGCTGTGGCCTGTTGTTGATGGTTAGCTGTAGGTGAAGTCGTCAGTTGGTTAGTTTTTACCTGTAATTAGCAGCAAACCAGTATTCAACACCTACAGTCTGTTTAAACAACACGCTACCGTTCATCATCACATTCCTCTGATCGTACATGAGAAGCTCAGTCCTCCAGAGAAAACAGACCGACGGACACGTTCATCGTCCTCAGCTTGGTTTTAGGACGCGGTTAAATAAGAGACGACCTTAAACCGACTGCTATGTGGAGGTTGAAGTTGGTCAGGTGACCAGCGGCCGTCCAATCAGAGCGCAGGACGGACGGGAGCTAATTAACATTCACCTCGACTACACTTTAATACAGAGACAGAGACGAGGGGAATTTAAATGGAACTGAAGATTTATCATCACACACACACACACACACACACACACACACACACACGGTCCAGGTCAGTAGAGGACAGTAGATCTGGATGCAGCTCAGACTCGTTCGTCCTCAGTAATGATGATAATTAGATTTCAGTGTTTGACGACAGGAAGGAC
>NW_007579257.1:94284-95050 GCF_000690725.1 Stegastes partitus
ACACACAACACAACAACAAGAGATGCACAAAACAACAACAACAAGAGAGTCCAGTGATCAGCAGAAGACAAACGTCTTACAGAGAAGCTAAAGGAGGAAGGAGCTCGGACACAAACCTCACAAAGTGGTCACATGAACACCTTGGCTTTGTTTATTTATTTAGGCTAATGTAGCAGCTAACAGTAGCTTGTTTAGGCTAAAGTGGTAGCAAAGTTTATCTTGTTGAGGCTAATGTGGAAGCTAACATATGTTTGTTTTTGCTACAGTTGCAGCTAATGGTGGACACTGTAGCAAACTATGTCTTGTTTAGGCTAACATAGAAGCTATTGCTGGATTGTTTAGGTAAATGGCTAACACAGAAAGCTTTGCTATTTCGTTTGGACTAATTGAGCTGCGAACATTGTCGTGTTTAGGCGAATATGTGTGTGTGTTGCGTGTGTGTGTGTGTTGTGTTACCGGTCAGGCCCAGGCCCAGCAGCAGGACTCCCAGCAGGCTCACAGCTGGAATCAGGATGTAGAAGAGCAGCCGCTGCAGCTGATTGGTGGATCCCAACTTGTGAGGACAGGTGTCCCCTCCCATCCTGTCTGGGGGTCCTGCAGTCTGGAGGAGACGAGACACAATACACTGATCAATACACTGACCAATACACTGACCAATACACTGATCAATACACTGATCAATACACTGATCAATACACTGACCAATACACTGATCAACAGGAAACATTCAGAGAGCTTCAGGTGAGCTGCAGCCAGAGTTTCCTCA
>NW_007579257.1:99990-104128 GCF_000690725.1 Stegastes partitus
CCACGCAGGAAGATCCCGGGTGTCCTCACCGGGACGCCAACCACCGACCTTCTAGCTGCAAGGCGCTAACGGTGCTAACCACTGAGATACCTGCGGCCCAATTTTGGACAAATCAAACAGGTTATTTCAGGTGAACACACCAGAGCAGTGGACGTCTTGTGGTCGTGTGGAGGAACAGCGCCCCCTATCTGTTAAATAGTGCATCACAGTAATCATGACAAAACAAATGAAGAACTAATTAAAAAATAAATCACACAACAAAGCTGAAGACCACACAAAACGACACTTTTATAGAGTTTATTTTCAAAAATGTTCAAAACCAGATTCCCCCAAACATCCACATATCTAAATGTCAACATGTCTGGTTTCTAGAACCAGACGGATCCAAACTATTACAACATCTGCTGTCTTTAAACTTCTCCAATAAATGAACCAATCAAATCATCTCATCTTTATTTCTTTTTTGAACAAGTCAGAAGGTCTTTTGTGTTTTCAACAAACGAACAGCAACATGAACGGATCAAGAACATTGACATCAGAGTGAATCACGACTAACATGTTCGTAGCTACGACTCAGCTGTTGCTGCAGCGGTCCTCTCTGTGAAGTTTGGAGATGGTTACTGGGATGTTCTTCTAACGTTACCCTGACATAAACGAGACGGTGGTTGTTCAGCCGGCGTCCTTGGATCCCTTTCATCCACCTCGTGTCCCGTTTTAACCATCTGAAGCAGCAGCAGCGTTCACAACATCTGCATGAAGGCAAAACGCTGACGACAACAAACCACAGGACCTCATGGAACCAAGACGGCTCTGAGTGTTTCTGGACAGTTTATGAGTCATTTGAACAGTTTTTCAGTTGTTATGGAAAGTTTAACTGCTCGTTTCAGACAAACCAAATCAGCCAATCCCATTGGTTTAACATGGACGATGAATATTTTAGTATCTTGGATTATTCTGTGGTTGGACGAGGCCAGACTGCTGCTGTCATGCACATAACTGACATGTGGAGGGTCGACAGCTGCTGTCTCTGGTTCTGTGTCGCACAGTGAAAAGAGACGGAGTCAGATCACACCGATGCAGGTTTGTGGAACCAGAACCAGATGTTTCTAGTTTCACTGTTGACAGAATTTAGGGATACTTTGACTGAATGAGCTGCAACATCAACCAGCAGCTGGTCGGCTGCAGAGGAAAGGCTGAAGCCACTTTGGTGAAAACGTCGTGTTCTAACGTGTTCAGGATTTAAAGTGTTTCCTCCTTAAAGATAAACAAAGAAAAGAACCAATGGTCAGAGTCATCGTCGGTGGCCGAGGATGCCGGTTATTTCTGACCCGCTTACTGTTCAGCAGACTCAGGTGTTCACGTGTCGAAGCAGCTGAACCGAAACTAAAACCTGCTGTCAAATCAAACTGTTCAGGCAGAGTGAGTCCCAGGTGAGTCCCAGGTGAGTCCCAGGTGAGTCCCAGGTGAGTCCCAGGTGAGTCTCAGGTGAGTCCCAGGTGAGTCTCAGGTGAGTTCTTCTGTGGAGGCTTCAGGCGGTGTTCAGCAGGTAGAAGGCGGCAGCAGACAGCAAAGCTCCGCCCAGTGGGATGAGGATAAGGGCTAAGCTCCGCCCCCACCTGCCCCCGCTCCCCTGCTCGCCGTCGGCCTCCCCCCTCCTGCCCCTCTTCTTGCCCCTCCGCCCCCCTCTCTGCTGCCGCTTCTCGAAGGCCTCCAGCTCCTCCTGCAACCAAACCGTCAGTCAGTCAACATGTTGGACGGATTCAGACCAGAACACCATGAAAACACAACTCAGTCATCTGGACAAGGTGGACGTTGTTTAGGACAACATCAGACACCTGGATGGATGTAGAACTGATCTGGTGTCAGGTTCTAACAGAACCTAGACGTGTTCTTCCTCCTAAATGTCATGTGTCTATCTGCTGTACTGATGAAGTTCTGAGGCTCAGAAATGATGGAAAAAGTCCATTAAAGTGATCAATCTGGACCCTCCTCTGTGAACTTCAAGGACCTGGACCTCTGGAACATTCACAGTCTGAAGGTAGAACTCTGGTCAGTAGATAAAGGTTGTGCAGAATCAGAACCAGATGTTCTGAGGAGGTTCTGGAGGAACTGCTACAGGTCTACCTTTGATCTTGACATCAAAATGATTTGATGGTTCTTCAGACTCACCTGAAGCTTCTTCTGCTCCTCCTGCTGCGCTGCTTGCTGCTCCGCCTCCTTCAGCTACACACACACACACACACACACACACACACACACACACACACACACACACACACACACACACACACACACACACACAGGTCAGTCAGTGTTTGGTCCAATAGTGGCCCTCAGAGACTGTACAGGTGCGTTCTCACCTGGCTGACCCTCCTCTGCTGGTCTCTGCAGGTGTCGTCACACTGAACAACACACTGAGCCGACACACAACACAGCAGCTCCTACACAACCAGCACACACACAAAAACATCATGTTTCAGCAGTTTCCTAAGAAGCTGAAGGACGTGGAGCAGAGCGACTGGCTCCGCCCCCTCTCAGGTGTTCAGCTCAGGCCAGGACCAGCTGATGAGCCTCAGCATGTCCAAGGTGTGTGACTTCTGATTGGTCGAAATCTGCAGCGTGACGCCATGAAACAGCCTCAAACTGTCCCAACAACCAGGACTAGTGACTAGTGGTGACTCATATTAACTACTAGTGACTAATAACTAACAATGACTTATAATGACTACTACTGACTAATGAGCCAGCTGTGCAGGTGTGTTTGTACCTTCTTGATCCTCCTGCAGGGGCATCGCAGCTTCACCTTCTGCTGACACCTGTCCTCGCACTCACCTGGATGACACACCTGCTTGCAGCGGTGACCACAGCTCAGCTGCAGAGAACAGAACAGAACCAGACGATCAGTGGTGGGTTCTGTCAGGCATCTTGACTGAATGTTCAGATCTGGACGTCCTCAGCTGAACCTGAGGTTCATCATGTCCAGCAGTGAGGACTCAGACAGAACAGCTCCATCAGAACCACTGAATGGATCCAGCAGGACTCAGTTCAGTTATTGATCCAGAAAGTTCCTGTCAGTGTCTGTCTATGGATGGATCCATGGTTCTGTTGAGGCTCTGACATCAGCAGAACCTGATGTGGTGAAGTTGGACCAGACAAGGTTCTGGTTTCAGATGTTTAGACTAAATGTTGATGTGGCGCATTGGTAGGAACCAGAACCTGGAGTTTGAAGCTGCCTCCTGAGTCCTGAGTTTGATTTCTGAACCTTTGAAATGGTTCCACAGTCGGGCCGGGCCGTACTGACCCGCCGCTATGCACCCCCCTCCCCCAGCTGACGTGGTGGTGAGACCAAAGAACCTGGCTGTCATGTTGCAGTTCTGCTGTGCTTCTGTGGACACGACGCCCTGTCCTGCTCAGGACGGGTCGGCCCACTTCCACTGAAACGCCTTCAGGTTAGACTAACTGTCAGCAGCCGTCCACAGCCGGTGCTCTGTTGATCTGGAACATCTCGGCTCTAAAGCACAAACAGCTGCTGGATACACGGAGAAGAAACTCTTCTGTTTTTATTTGCACCAATAAAGTTCTGAAGTATTTTGTCTCTCATCACGTATATCGTTATGGCAACCCTCCTCATTTATATGCTGAGTAACACTTTGGCCCTATCACCTGTCCTGCTCCACAGGTTTGGACTTCAGGTGAAAACAGGCGACTCCAGGTGTGCAAACAGAGGAACTGTCCGAGCTGAGCCAGACGTCTGACAGGAGCTGGACTCTGAGAACAGAGAGCAGAGTGACGCAGCCTCGGGTCGGTCCAACACAAACACCGGGCGACCTGCTGAAAGAGAAACCAGAGCTCTCTGATCTCACATCCTCCCTGCAGCGCTCACAGTTTGATCTCAGCTCGGTCCAAACAGCTGCTGTGAGTTTCTGAACAGTGGTTCTGCTTAGAGCCGGTCAGCGCCGAGGGTCAGGGTAACCCAGGAACCAGCTCCAGCTCCTCAGACGGGTCCAGGAGAAGCTGCTGACCTTCTGGCTGCAGCTTCTGACTGAATGTGGCAGAAAACTGAAGCTCTACAGAGCAAACAGGACGTCTGAGGAAACTCTGATCCACAGGTTCTCTGGTTTATAGACCAATCAGCTGA
>NW_007579257.1:110912-114756 GCF_000690725.1 Stegastes partitus
CTGTGAAGCGACTGAGAAGCGACTGTGAAGCGACTGTGAAGCGACTGTGAAGCGGCTGTGAAGCGACTGAGAAGCGACTGTGAAGCGACTGTGACGCGGCTGTGAAGCGGCTGTGAAGCGACTGTGAAGCGACTGTGACGCGGCTGTGAAGCGACTGTGAAGCGGCTGTGACGCGGCTGTGAAGCGGCTGTGAAGCGGCTGTGACGCGGCTGTGAAGCGACTGAAGCGGCTGTGACGCGGTGTGAGACGGGATGCTGTGGACATGTGTGTGTCACGATGTGGAGGAAACACTGCAGAGGACAGCAAAACACCAACGGGCATCGATGGACGGGCTGACGTGGACTTTGCTGCTGAAGTTCACTCCTGGAGTCAGACCAGCTGCACAACACCGACAAACGTTTCAGTCTAGCTCAGACTGTGATTGGCCGGTTTGGGTCAGCAGACGTAAAACAGGAACACTGTGCACGCTGCTGGTCGGTGTTCCCTGTGGAGGGACCACAGACGTGGAACCATCTGCTGACACCAGAACCACGTCCATCCAGCACACCGAGGAGCTTCGTGTCTGCAGGTGAAGGTTTGTGGTGGAATAACTGTTTACCTGCAGGGCTCTTTGCAGCGAGGGGGTTTGGTGCTTCGCTCTCGACCACATGGGACGACCAGGACCGTGGAACCGCAGGAACACCGGACCTCCACCGTCTCCGGACACGGGTAACAGCTGCCTGAGAAGCAGACGCCTTCATTACTTCAGGTACAAACACTAGAGGGCAGCTTCAGCAGCTTCAGGTCTGGACTCTGGTTTTCACTTTTTTCTGAGGTTCATGTTTCAACATAAAGTCCTGCAGCTCTGTGGAACCAGAACATGAAGGAGGAGACAGAACTTAGAGATGTCTGCTGTCAGCAGGACTCAGTCAGAACCATGGACACCAGAGAGAAGAGAACTCTTTGGGTATTAATTTTACCAAAACAAGTCATAACTTGTAAAACTGATTCTTCATGTAGAACATGTCTTCTGCAGCGTAACAGTTGTACTCATGATGACATACGATCTGTGAATGTCCATCTACTGGGTGTACGTGATGTGTAAACACGTGGACTAAAGGGTTAGAACCGCAAAGCTCCTCGTGTTCAGCGCCTTCAACCTACTTCGTTTCTATAAACTCTGTTGTGGTCACATGACTCGAACACTGTTGTGAAAAGCTTGCCGTCTTTGGGGAGGCTGAGGACAGAGTTCTGAGAGGAGTGACGGAGGAAACGTCAGTCAGTGAGCAAGCCTCTACCGTGTAGCTTACACCGCTCGACTTCCTCTGGAAGGCCAAGCAAGGAGACACGCCAGGTGACAAGCACTGTTCTGTTTAAACTCTGGATCTACTGCCATCATTAAACCGCCACCTTTGGACACTGGGCAGAACGGGGAAACCCACGAAGAACCTCCATTACTGTCACAAAGAGAGCCTGTGGTGGTCAACCCCGCTGTTCATACTCCACTGGAAAAATGGTGCTGCATGCATGTTCCTACAGCATGGACGCTCATAGCTCCTGCAGCAACAAGTGGACACTAGTACTGTGGAAACAACAACTTCAAAGTCACAGTGACTCTCACTGAGGATGAACAGTCCTGCTTCTTCTTCCTCTGGACACTCTCCCCCACCCTGTGATCCCAGAAGCTGGTAAGGATCAGTCGTAAAAGCCTGGCTGCAAACCAGGAAGAGAGTCTGCAGCGATGTTCTCTTCTTTTCAGAGGTACTGGGGGTCTGCTGGAGCACGGACCCCCCAGTACCTCTGTCCCTGCTGGTCCCAGCATTTTTAACTTCCCACAGTCTGCTCAGACCAAACCTGTCCCTGTTGGTCCCATTATTCCCACGTGACCATGTACAGACCGTTACATACTCCTGCTAGACTTGTTCTATCTTCAGGTTCTTGATCCACACGCTGCTACAGACTAGTGGGCAGTTCTGAAGGGCAGTAAACATGGACACACGCCATCTACAGGCCAATGGCTGTCACTGGGGGTGCTTTTCACCTGACCCGTTGTGGAGAAAGTGCCGATTCATCAAACTGTTCCAGCCAACGGAGATCCGTCCATCAGCGCTGCACAGGCAGGCAAAGCCAGACGTCTGCTCTGATCGGGTTGATGCTGTAGCTATTGATCGGCTCACAAGCGTATCGATCACAAACACGATAATTAATCACTACTGTTAGATCGTTATTAACCATCCTGCTCTCACCATCATCCTCATTACTTGACTGGGTAGTCGGGCATCACGTCCACTACACACACTCTGACTTCCCTGTTTACAGCTCACCTGTATTATAACAGGAGAACAGCTACTAAACCTTCATCATTTAGACCCGTTCACGGCCTCGTGTCTTTCTTTCTTTCTTTGTGTGGGAACTGAGGTCCATTTAATCAGAGCTGACGGCTTTCAGAAAACAGACTGATCAACGTGACTTCGCAGAAAGTCTCTTTGAGATTTTACTTAAAATCACTCCTCAGTGAACTGAGGTGGTGCTGCTAAATCACCGAGTTCAACAGAACTACAGCGCATGGCTCAGACATCCGCTACAGCCGGCAGACATCAACACTCTGGCACCGTGTTGGTCTCCCAGCAGCTCAAGGTCATGCTGTACGTGTTCTCCATGTGCCTGGCCTCCTCTGGGCCTCTCAGGCTGAAGCTCTGCTGCTGACCAGCTGCCGGTGGAGCATCGGACCCTCGGCTCTCCTGCATTCCTTCAGCCGGCACTCTGCTGTGAAGCCTCCATTAAGATAACGCAGCCCTGTCTGCCGATAAGACGCTCAGCCACGCCGCTCACTTCGTCCACACCGCTTCAGTGTGACGGTCAGAACAACAAGTGAGGCTGCTGGGTCTGGCACTATTCACAGTATGAAGCGAGGGTCTGATCTGGAGGTCCGCCGAGCAGCACCGGCGGACCTCCAGATCATCACCAGCACACCGTCCCAGTTCCTCTGGACCACAACAGTCTTTAAACGGGTCCACACAAACCCTGGACAACACTCGGAGACCTGAGCGGCTCTTATCTCGGAGCTGACCTTCTGTTCTCCCCCTGAAAGGTCACAGCAGCCAATCAGCACGCAGCGTCACACACAGAGTCACTCTAATCTGGTCGGCCAATCAGGAGGCAGACAGCCGAATAAATTACCCTTTATCATCCAATCGAGCAACAACAGACGCAGGAAGCTATCTGTTATCTGACATACACACACACACACAGCAACACACACACACACACACACACAGTAACACACACACACACACACACACACACACACACACAGTAACACACACAGGTGATTAATGATGTTGAGCAGGAAGTAGAGGTCAACATTTTCCCAAACACACATTTCAGCTGTGTGTTGTTCACTGAAATAACTCAATATAACACACACACACACACACACACACACACACACACACACAGTGTTGTGGGTCAGAATTTTCCTGAATTTAACCTTTAACCTTCCAGCTGCGACTCCCTCAACAAACCTCAACTAATCTGACAGACATGAATGTGATGTGACGTTGTGTGTGTGTGTGTGTGTGTGTGTTACTGTGTGTGTGAGAGAGAGAGAGAGAGAGAGAGAGAGAGAGAGAGAGAGAGAGTGTGTGTTGTATAAAGAAACTTCTGGTTCCACCTGAGACAAACAGCAGCTGCATTCAAGTCATTTCATATAAAAATCAACCAACCCTAACCCTAGGAAACTGACACCAGATCAGTTCTACATGGAAGATCCATCCAGCATGGTGGAACATCTTTCTACATCTGATGGTGGAACATCTTTCTACATCTGATGGTGGAACATCTTTCTACATCTGATGGTGGAACA
>NW_007579257.1:116031-118814 GCF_000690725.1 Stegastes partitus
GGAACATCTTTCTACAGCTGATGGTGGAACATCTTTCTACTGATGGTGGAACATCTTTCTCCAGCCTGAATTCAAAGGTACAGACGTGTCACATGTGAGAAGCTGCAGTTTGTTGGTTACCTTGGTGACAGACTGAAGGACACTTGTGGTTTCGACATCCCAGAGTTCGGCCACAGCTCTGGTCACAGGGGGGGCAGTTACCGGGGCAACACTGCAACACAAGGCATGGGGACAGGGTTTAGTCAGGAGGACACAGACTGCTCCGTCCTCAGCGTACAGGCTCAGGGCGGCTGCTCTGCTTTTGACATTTAAACGACGGCTGAAAGCAGCTTTACTCGCAGCCAGTGACATTAAAGCGACGGACACAGTGATGCTTTGAACGGGAGCCGTCAGCTCAGGGAGTGTGATAACAGGCCGACCTTTCTCTATCACACAGAGCAGACTCGATGGCATCGCTGTGACATTTACGCTCCAGAACACAGAACCAGACGCCACGCCGACTGAAGGGTTTCTGCTTCTTTGTGACACACCAGGTCTTCCTCCTGCACTGCAGCAGTTTGTGGCTCTGTGGCTGAGATCAAACACACTTCAAGGAACATCGCAGCATTCTCCCACCGCGACATGAACCAGATGTACAGCGTTTAACTGATGTACTAGAGCACCACCAGTGTCAGGTCTACGCCACAGCGGCTCTACATTAACAGCATTGCTAATTACCAACATCATGTCTCAGGTTTCTGTCACTGTTAACACACCAGCATGTAGAAGCTCTTTAATGCTAAAATTAATCATTATTGTTATTTTCCAATTTAAAACTTCACAAAAAAACACAAAAACTACTGAAACACATGATTCTTTCCTGACTCAGATGTTAGATTATATTTGTTTACGTTCCTGAACAGAAACATCAGTTTTAGTGGCTGAATGTTCTGCTTGATTCATTTCTGACTTCTCAGAGAAGCCCAGCGGCTCAGGTCTGGATATAAAAAGGTTCAGTTCAAATCCCTCATTCCTGTTCAACATGGGAAAACATGGAGAGCTGAGTCCACATCAAAGCTCTTCATGATGCTGGATGGTCTCTGAGACAGAAAGCGTTCTGACAGTGGGGTCAGGTATGATCTGGAGTCGTTTAACAAGACTGGTTCTTAGAAAATGCCCCAAGGCAGGAAACCAAAGTTCACTGGAGCAGATGCAAGACACCTCAAGACTTGAAGGACTAGAGACAGGAGGAAGACCACTGCTGATCTTCAGCCAGAGATGATTCTCGATCAGAGCCTGAGAAGGTCTCCAGAGTGACCATAAGAGACGACTGATGGAACAAGGCTTAGAGGGAAGAAGAGCTGCTGACAACATCCAGAAACACAAACACTGGACTGCTGATGACTGAAGAAGGTCCTCTGGACGGACGAGTCCAAGTCTGAACTCTTCAGTCAGCATGTTTGTGTCCTCAGAACAGCTGGAGAACGTTTTGATGCCAGATGCACCCACAGTGGAACACGCTGGAGGTTCCATCATGGTATAGGTCCACTAGTGGAGACAGAGTGGACACATCGACGGTATCATGGACCAGAACGTCTACCACAACCCCTTAGTGCAGGGGTGTTGAATCCTGGTACTCGAGGGCCACGATCCTGCATGTTCCAGATGTTTCCTTCTTCCAACACACCTGATTCAAATGATCAGGATGGTTATCAGGCTTCTGCAGAGCTTGATGATGAGCTGATCATGTGAATCAGGTGTGTTGGAAGAAGGAAACATCTAGAACATGCAGGATCGTGGCCCTCGAGGACCAGAGTTCGACACCCCTGCCTTAGTGCATCATGGACCAGAACGTCACCACAACCCCTTCGTGCATCATGAATCCCTTCTGGACTGAACCTGATTGGTTGTAGGTTCATGTACCAACCAGATAATGAGGCCAGCAGACCTGTGTGTGAAAAAGGACTGTTTGCCAAACAAACAACAACACCATTTCAGCAGCTTCCAGACAGCCCTGTGACCTACTGGTGTTTCCCCGATGGTCTACTGCGATGGTTGAGCACCGTACACCTGCAGGTGTGTCCGTGACTCGCTCAGTGTGTTCACCGTGCGGCGGCCGTCCACTCACCTTCCTCCTGCACTGGTGTCTCTGGCAGCTTCTAGTTTTCGGACATTTAGAGTCACACAGGTATTCTTTGTGGCAAGGCATCAGCTTCCTGTGTTTGCCACACCTGCACTCCTTCTCCACCTCCTGCAGCGGACAGAGTGTGTGTCAGTGTGTTGTAACCAGAGTCCTGCACACGTTGCACAGGTGTGTGTGTGTCGGTGCTTCACCTGTCTGCAAGTCTCGCAGCTTCCTCTGTGACACCTCATTGAGCAGGTGTGTTTTAAACACGACAGGCGGCGGTCGCAGGTGTCGCCGCACGGCATCACTTCCTCTGTGCACGGAAGAGCCGACTCTACACAAACACACAAACCAGCACAGTGACCAACAGCGCAGCACGGCAGCGGGACAACGGCGGGTCGTGTGTGGAGGCTTCGTACTGGTCTTGCCGCAGGGACACGTTCTGCTGATGGACCGAGGACACGGAGGACAAACTCCATCGTGGCAAACAACCTCGCAGGTGTGATTTCCACAGGGCAGGGGAGAACCACACACCTGGAAGAGACACACAGAGTCAAGAACAGTGAACCTCCAGACGGGTCCCTGGATGGTGGGTGAGACGTCCAGCAGGGATGGCCGCCTCACAGAACCACACACCAGGAACCAGGGTGGTCCTACCTGTCTACAGCTCCACTCAGGG
>NW_007579257.1:118874-122394 GCF_000690725.1 Stegastes partitus
GTCCTACCTGTCTACAGCTCCACTGGGGGCGGTCCTACCTGTCTACAGCTCCACTCAGGGTGGTCCTACCTGTCTACAGCTCCACTCAGGGAGGTCCTACCTGTCTACAGCTACAATCAGGGAGGTCCTACCTGTCTACAGCTACAATCAGGGAGGTCCTACCTGTCTACAGGTCCACTCAGGGTGGTCCTACCTGTCTACAGCTACAATCAGGGCGGTCCTACCTGTCTACAGCTCCACTGGGGGCGGTCCTACCTGTCCACAGCTCCACTGGGGGTGGGCACACGGCCTCTCTGCCTCCTCTTTGCCACAGATGCAGCTCTGGACGCTGACTCTGGGACAGGGTCGACACTCTGACAGACAACAGGGAGAGAGGTTCAACACCTGAGGTGAGGGCGCTACACAGTGAGCAGGCGGACGGCGCCCATGCGTGGCTTTCTGTACCTGTATGGCAGGGCTCTGAACAGGTGTGCTGTTTGCAGGGCAACAACTTGCCGCACTGCTGCTGACACGACCAGGCCTGCAGAGACAAGAAACGGCACAATCAGCGAGCTGCTCCTTCAGCAAAACACACCTGAACACAGCTTAAACCTTCTTCTGATGCTTTACCTTGTTGCTACAGCGGCGGGGGAGGGGCTTAGCTTTCCCGCACATGCACGTCACCGACACCATCTTGGGACACGGAGGGCAGGGACCTGAGGACACAGAGGTCTGGGGTAGACCAGGAATACCACCAAGTGTCTGCAGCGCTCACTGAGCTACGTTTACACCTGTGTGACTACAACCACATGCAGAGGCAGCTAGAACTGAATGACCGCCCACAGCAGCCACAGCTGCAGCCGACCACCGTCAGAAACTAACCCCGGCCTTCACAGCTGTTGGACTGGAAGTCGTTAATAATGTTCAGGTACGTCTGCTTAGTTCTGCTCATGGTGGTTTAAAACTTCTCCAGAATGACTCACTCACTCAACGTGACCACGCTGTCTTCACTGATCTAAAACTTGACCAAAATGGATTAAAAGACGCTAAAGATCGACTTAAAATCATTCTACAATGACTTTAAACACGTCCAGAATACCTCAAGTTAGTCCAACATGCCTGAAATCATGTTTAAAATGCTTCAAAGCTCATTAAAATGTCTGACATGAAACACAATTCAGACGAATGTTTGTGTACATGTGAATTATCCACAGGTACATCAGCACAGCTCTGCCCATCGCTCAGCTGCTGAGACCGAAGAACATATTTAGTCGCATATAAAACCTGCTTATCGACGTCCACATGCAGACGCATGAACGGAGGATCCCCTGATCTTCACTTTGGTCGGAGGTTTTTGAAAGAAGCGATTTTATGCCGTAAATCTGCGCCTTCGTGTGGATGACAGGCCGAGTCGTAGAAAAGCATCTTGGTTTTGTGGGACACCCTGCTAGGTGTGGACAAGGCCTCAGTCACAATGACTGACGTGGATCAGTGACTTCATGTGAGAGTGAAGACGTGTGTGTGGTTACCGGGGTGACAGAGCAGCAGGCAGGTGTGTCCACAGGTGGGTCGGAGCTCCTTCTGACAGACCGATCCACAGGAGTGAGGGACCAGCCAGGGGTCGGCCGGAGGATCCTGCAGCTTCCCACAGTAGCACATGTACCTGAACGCACCGTGAACACACACCACAAGACGTCACTCACACCAACAGACCGTCACCTCCTCTGGCAAAACAAAACACCTGAAGAGGTTTGCTCAGGTTCTACAGGTGCACAGAAAACCAGACGGGGAGCAGGAGAGATGCAGCGAAAAGAAAGATTCAGCTGCTCAGCTGCAGCGTTAATGGACCACGACTGATGTGCAGCTGAACCCAGTCCACGCAGACTGGGTTCTATCTGTTCTATTCTATTTTGTCTCACATTTGTTGTTTTCTGTTTATTTGCGGATAAAATCATCTTTTCCTCCTTGTTTCACTGTTTCAACCTGCCAGGTGAGCTGACACCAGGGAAACACCTGAAGGTTCTTCTTCTACCTCCAGAAACATTTAAGGGGTTCGAAGTAAATCTCTCAGTGATTCAAGGAGAAACCTGAAGGATAATCTGTGCAACCGGCTCCACAAAATAATGCTGAAAACTGTCTGTTGTATAAAATATTCCATTTTCTGAAATACAGGAAAGAAAATGCAGCAATATTGTCAACATCAGACTGAATCAGTCAGAAAACCTCATTTAGAAATGTAGTCTCTGATGTCCAGAGACTACATTTCTAAATGATGAATCATTCCAGCGCTGCTGTTTTCACAGAGCGGCTGCATAAAACACACCATTAAACATCGAGAAAGACAAATAAATGTGCAGATGTTCAAAGAAAAACGAGTCCCAGCCGGTGTTGATCACCTCGGCTGAGCGGTGTGGAGCCCCCTGCTGGAGGACAGCACCCTGATTTGTCCTGCACACTCCATAAACCGTCCACATCGACTCCAACGTGTTAAAAAGGAGGGAAAAATGTCCAGAATGATTTTAAACTTGTTCAAAATTACTTTGAATTTTTCGAAGATGACTTGCATCACAGGAAAAACTCGACATGAGACTGAGTTCTTGTGCAGCCCAGAACCTGCTGATCTGTGCTGCAGAATGAAGCAAAGCTGATCAAGACTCAAATTAGAACGACTCAAGTCTGGTTCAAAACGACAGTAAACTCGTCCAGAATGATTTTAAATCCCTCCACTAGTACATGAATCTTCTCTAAACCACTCAAAGCTGATCACAAGGATCACGTTTTCTGTTCTTGTTCAGGTCACAGACGACGGCAGCATCCAACGTGTTCTGTGTGAACCGAGAGGATTTACAGGCCTCGGGTCCATAAAAGTGCCTCCAGGCGGTGAAGCGGGTCAGACGTACCTGTTGGGCGTGGCGCTGGGCGGATATTCTGCTCGACACTTTGGGCTGAGGACACAAAATCACAAATCAGAACCAGAACTGTCCAGAATGATTTTAAACCTGCCAAGAAGGACTGAAAATCTGTTTAAAATGATGCAAACTCTGTCCTCAAGCATTTAAAAAGTTGTTGTCTATTTCTTATATTTACATGTACTTTTTTTTTCTGTCTCGTATGTGTGTATCTCTGTGTTTAATGCTGCTAACAACAACGTGAATTTCTCCACTGTGAGATAAATAAAGGCTGATCTTATCTTATCTTAAATAAAAACCATTTATTAATAATAATTAATGCAGCTTCATCAAGAGCAGAAGGCTTCTCCAAAACTGTTCTGTTTGCTTCAAGCTCAACATGGAGGGTCCAGTCTGGTGAACTACAGTCGGTCTGATAGTCAGTCTGGTGAACTACAGTCAGTCTGGTGAACTACAGTCAGTCTGATAGTCAGTCTGGTGAACTACAGTCAGTCTGGTGAACTACAGTCGGTCTGAGGGTCAGTCTGGTGAACTACAGTCAGTCTGGTGAACTACAGTCAGTCTGATAGTCAGTCTGGTGAACTACAGTCAGTCTGGTGAACTACAGTCAGTCTGATAGTCAGTCTGGTGAA
>NW_007579257.1:123933-132928 GCF_000690725.1 Stegastes partitus
CTGGTGAACTACAGTCAGTCTGAGGGTCAGTCTGGTGAACTACAGTCAGTCTGGTGAACTACAGTCTGTCTGATAGTCAGTTTGGTGAACTACAGTCAGTCTGAGGGTCCAGTCTGGTGAACTACAGTCGGTCTGAGAGGCAGTCTTTTCCTTACCAGGGCCATGGATGCTGCTTCTGACCGAAGTCCTCGTCGGTGACGGAGGAGACCAGGAACACCGAGTCTTTGGCCCATTTCTGGATGCAGGGCAGGTGGAAGAGAGAGAAACAGCTGCTGCAGCTCCACACCTGGATGGATGGAGGCAGGCTACAGTCAGCTGGTTCCTCCATCAGACACCTTGAACATGCTTCTGCATGTCCAGGACCTTTAGTACAGACATGGAGACATATCCATCCACCTACCTACCTACTGATCTATGTATTGATCCACCTATTGATCCATCTACTGATCTACCTTTCTGTTGATCATTCAGCAGATCGTTCTACTTCAGATGGACAGGTATTCCTCTGTTCTATATTAACAGCATGTGCCAGCAGAGACGTGTCTTTCATAATGAGGTCTGTCTGTTTTATTTCCCACTACATTCCACACAATAAAGTACTATTAGATATTGTTAGCTGCTAGCGTAGCATTAGCCTCTGTGAAAGCAGCTGATGTCCTGATTAGTGTTGATGATGATCTCTGTTTACATTCACATTTACAAGAGAAGCAGGAAATCTTCATTTCAGACATTAAAACTGCCATCACGTGTCATCTACCTGCTGCGTCCTCTTGACCGAGGCGATGCAGATCAGACAGGTGAGAGCTCCGGACTGGAACAGGTCACTGAGGTACTGGCCGGTCCGGACCAGACCTGTGGCGTCCCCACCTGGACACACAGAACCACTGTACCTGAGAATCCTAACAGCTTCAGCAAAAAGCAACTGGACTTCTCTCTGTGCGTCTCTGAGACGTCTCAGCAGCTCTGAGGTTTGTCTGAAGGTCCTTTACACTGACTTTGTCTTTAAAGCGAGACACTCAGACGACCGTGACTCTTTGTGGTCACTTTGTGTTTCTTTGCAGGTGTTTAGCGTCTCTTGGAGATGTTTCACCTCCAAGACTAAGAGAGGAGTCCAGCTGCTCATTAAGAAGCTCTCAGATGTACTTTAAAACAGTCAAATGATAATCAAACCACTGAGGAGTCACAGAATGGCTTCAGTTGTGATTTCAGTTCACAAAACAGTTTAAAAGTAAAGTACAGAAACAGTTCATGGTGGAATCAGAGACGTTTCTGCTCATCCACCAGTCACCACTAACACTGAGTCAACAGATCTGACCTGCACTGCCTTTTCACCTCCAACGGGTTCTGTGGTGACCTGTACGGTACCTGCTGTTGCCACGGTAACGCCTGGCTCACCTGTCTGGTCGGTGTAGGTGGTGAAGGTGGACGCCAGGATCTGCCCTCGCTTCCCGTCCTCACGCTCCCTGTCGTCATCATCGTCTTCGTCGGAGGAGGAGGAGCTGACGTGGCTCTCGACCAATCGCTGAGCGGCGGCCTGGTTGGACTTCCTGATCTCCTCGAACTTGGCCTGCGGCGCGACGCCTGTCGGTTACAGAGAGAGTTAGAACGGGCTGCTCGGGTCGCGGGAGGGGAGCGGTGTGGATTAATGCCGGTCACCGTGTGGAGCTTCAGCCGCCGTCCTCCCTCCTCGGCCGCCGCCCGGCCCCTCCCTCTGCGTGGGCCGCCACCTGTTGCCCTCCTGGCTCCGCCCCCGACCCCGGCCCTGCTGTCGCCAGGCCGGCTCCATGGCAACCGCCTCCAAACACTGCACACCTGAGCAGAACAGAGATGTTTCATCACATTAACATTTATCATAACTGCTGACCGGCTCCATCACATGTGAAGTTTAGCTTCACGTCTGCACATTCATGAGTTCATCAGGGTTCATTCACTCATGAGTTCATCAGGGTTCATTCATTCATGAGTTCATCAGGGTTCATTCATTCATGAGTTCATCAGGGTTCATTCACTCATTACCTACATAATCTACAGGTATATCGACTCCCTGAACTCCAGCAGCTTCTGTCTCGTGTTCCTTCACTGGGGTTCATGTTTCTCTAAACTCCTGCAGCTCTGAGGAACCAGAACCACATGAAGGAGGAGGAGACAGAACTCAGAGACGTCTTCTGTCAGCAGGACTCAGATTGTTGTTTGAAATTACAACAATTTTGCTCAAACGTACTCCAAGGAGACGTGGATTTATCTGGAATAACTCAACATTTGACAGAATGACACAAACTTCGTCCCCCCTGACAGAAAACGTGAACCTATGAGAACCTGTGAGAACCTGTGAGAACCTGTGAGAACCTGTGAGACTCGATAAAACCCATCCAGTGTGACTGAAACAGTACCTTCACCGAGTTTGTGCTACAACATCAGAACTAAAATGTGTTGACTTGTGTTTCTGTGTTCTACATTTACTGATCACAGACTGTGATCAGGTCCAGAGACTGTGATCAGGTCCAGAGACTGTGATCAGGTCCAGAGACTGTGATCAGGTCTAGAGACTGTGATCAGGTCCAGAGTGGCCCAGACCTGCAGACATGAGTTGACCCGGAGTCTATCTCTGCTCCGGACCGGAACACAGCAGCACTGAAACGAGCTGGACTCTGGTCCACAATCTGCGTTTCAGCCCGGAGGAGGCCGCTAGCCGGACCGGGCTGTCTGTGGACGGCAGGTGGCCGCCGGCTTCACCTGTCCACTACCTGCCACGTTTACCTGCTACATGCTACATGCTAACACGTCCACTGGAGCCTCTGTGACTCACCCCGGAACCCACGTTCAGGCCCACAGGACCGGCCCGGACCGAACCGTGTTCAGCTCCACAGAACCGGCCTGGACCGAACCGTGTTCATCTCCACAGAACCGGTCCGGACCGTTAAATGTAGTCCTGACTGCCGTTAGCCGGCTAGCTGCGCTAAGCTAACGGTCCCTGTGTCGCTAATGGCAGTAAAAAGCAGCGGAAACCAGAGATATCTGCGGTAAACCTCCGGTGTCACGGTGTGAACACAACCCGGAGCTGCCGGTAATCTAACGGATTAATGAAAACACACCCAGGAAACGAGTTTAACGGTCAGATTGAAGTTAAACTCACCTCAGTGGTCTGTGCAGGCTGAAGCCTACTTGTCATGCGCAGAGTTTAGCGGTGCATGCTGGGACTTCAGGAAGCTTACGGGCCTTTAGAACTACAAATCCCGTCACTGACTGCAGCGATCATTTAAATGCGGTTTATTTAAGATTTTTTTCCTTCATGTACTCTGAATAATAATAATAATAATAATAATAATAATAATAATAATAATAATACACAAAAGCAACATACGTTAATAAAAATATATAAAAATATATGTCCAGACCAAACAAAATCATTTGTTATGCAAATATACCTGCATAGTTTAAATACTAAAATTAAGACCCTGCAATAGTCGTAATTATTTGCATTTTCTTTCTTATTGTTAATTTTAAAGTGAAGACCTTAAAATATTATTTGTTATAAATTATTGACCTTAAATGTGAAACTTTAGACTCTACAATGTTGTCAGTGATGCACTGATTCAAACATTAAAGACCCCACAATATTTTTATTTTATAAACTTAGCTGACTAATTTAGATGTTAAGGTTCAAATCTTACATTTAGCTCTTTCAAACACAAACAGATTCCCTATAAATAAGACCTGAACCCTAATTTTTCTGTGCCCTAAAAAATGAATGCCAAATCCCAAAATGTTTGGGAACTGTTGCACAATTTTCTATTCATCCAGTTGTAGTAAATCATTGTGGAAATAAAAGAAGCAGCTCAGATTTCCTTATAAAATACCTTTATTTGAGCGCAGGTAACACTGGGACGCCTCTCAGTGTCTCTGTGTGCTACAGCAGGCGAGCTACTCGGTGAAGCTGGACGTTACAGGCTGTCTGAATAAATGTGCACTTAACAGAAATATGGATTCACTAGTGTGTGTGAAACGCTCGTAGCTTCATTCACACTCAGGTCCAATAAAACCAAGAGGAGGCTGAAAAGCGGCAGCGCTGCTGTAAATCTGAGCTACGGTCATTAATGAACACATGAAACATGAGAGTCGTCACACTCAGCAGCTCCGTCACGGTTTAGAGTAAAGCTGCAGCTTTTGGATCCTTTTAAATGAACAAACTCTGAGGATGAACGTGAACCTCAGTCTGTCCTGGTTCTCCCAAGGTTTCACAAACTAACCTTCAGGGAACGTTCTAGGATGTTTTAAACTTATTTTTTCAGTTGGGAACTATTTACTGTTTTTGAATGTTCTCTGAAGATCCTCTTGAGGGTTCAAAAAGCCCTTTAGGGAACCTTGACAGAACGTTCCCAGACGGGATCAGAATTATGGTTCAAACCAGAAGAATCTTGTAATTGGGGCAGACTACTTGTTTACAATGTTCTGGGCACCTTTGGAAGGTTCCCTGAAGGTTCTCTCATGGTTTTACAAAGTCACCCTCAGGGAACATTGGACCAGGTCTAACTCCGCCCGCCTCCTTCTACTTCTCTTCTTTGGCCGGCGCCGTCTCGGGCGGCGGGGCGTCCACCGGCTGGTCGGCCCGCGGCGGCGGCGCCATCTTCTTCTCCAGCCGGGTGACTCGGTACTTGAGCTTGCTGTGCGTGGCCTCGTGCTCGGCCAGCAGTCGGGCGTAGCGGGTCTGCAGGACGTCCAGCGTGCTCGTCATGCGGTCCACCTTCTCCTCGATCTCCTTGGGGTCGGGGCCCTGCGCCGCCACCTGCAGGACAACAGCGGCTCTGACGTCAGCGGCTCGACTCGGCGACTCACCTGTGTGATGTCATGTGATCGTACCTCCAGGTCCAGCAGCCCGTCCTTCATCAGGATCTGCCTCCCCTTCTCCTCCAGCATCGCCTTGGCATCCGGATACTCGGTCAGCGCCTCCATCAGGTCGTCTTTGGAGAGGCAGAAGAGGTCGGAGTAGCCGATGCTGCGGATGTTGGCCGTCCTCCGGTTTCCTGCTTTGCTGCCTGGTTCAGGGAACAGAGGCGTCAGGGACCACGTTATGGACGGGATCACATTGTTCAAGCTTTTGTCACCTCAGACAAACCAGGGATCTGGTTTAAGAATGTTTTTGTTAAAATAGATAAGTTTTGGGTGAAGTGTAGGTAATGTCTATACTTATATATTTACAGTGTGTTTCTCTTTCACATTCACACACTCATGGTGACTGAGCTCCATGCAAGGTGCTGCCCGCCATCGGGAGCAACTTCGGGTTCAGCGTCTTGCCCAAGGACACTTCCACTGTGGAGGGATGGAACCACCAACCTTGTGGCTGGTGGTAACCTGAACCACAGCCGGCCTGACAGGAGCAGAACTCCTCCACCAGCTAACTACCTTTGATTGCCAGGATACTGATCTCGCCGAAGTAGCTTCCGTCGCTGAGGACGACGAACTGCTTGATGCCGTCGTCGGCCACCACGGCCAGCTTGCCCTCCTTGATGATGTACATCTCGCGGCCGATGTCGCCCTTCTTGCAGATGTAGTCTCCGGGGCTGTAGACCTGTGGCTGCAGCTTCAGAACCAGCTCCACCAGCAGACCGGCCTCGCAGTCGGCGAAGATTCGGACCTGCAGAACCAAACACGGGCTTTAATCCACCTGAGCTGCTGTGAGTGAGCAGCGCTGTGGGGAGATGCAGACCTTCTTCAGCGTGTCCAGGTGGACGTTGATGGCGATCTCGGCTCTCAGCTTGTCCGGCAGGTACTTCAGCACCTCCCTCTCGTCCACCGCCTTCTTATTGGTCCACAGGAAGTCGAACCACTTGATCACTCGCTTCTCCAGGTCCTTCGTTACCTGGAGAGCAGCACAGACACAGACGATATCTGTGAGAAAACGTTCTGTTCATGTTTGGTCGTCACTTATTCTTTTTTCAGCCCTCCATCAAAACGAACCTGTCCAACGTAAAACTTGTTTAAAATGACTCAAGATTTGTCTAAAATGACTAAAAGTTGTCAAAGATGGCAACAGTTCTTCCAAAATGGCTTTAAATCTGTCCAATCCGACAAGAATTTGAACAGAACTATCAAAATTAATAAAAGGAATTAAAATGTGTCCAACGTGACACAATCTTGTCCAAAACAACACAAAACATGCATTCAACGCGACAGTCTCTTCAAAATGACTCCATTTTTTCCTCAGCATGATAAAAACTGTCCAAAATGTTTTAAAGTGAGCCCAAAATGACACAAAGACGTCGTCCAGTCTGACAAGAACTTGTCCAAATGTGTCTGGTCCGACAGAAAGACGCCCAGAACCTTTGAAATGTCTCTGAAATGACTCCAACTTTGGTCGCTGCCAGTTTGGGCCTCGGCTGACGATGGTACCCACTGACCTTTCGGAAGCTCATGTACTGCTTGATGGCGTCGATGCGAGCCTGGAAGTCGGCTCTGGCAGCGTTCATGTTGGTGATCATGGAGCCGACGTTACCGACGATGGTGGCGAAGATCAAAACGCCGACCTGGAGGACGGACGGACACGAAGCAAATGCTTTACACACTTCATTTCTTTGTGTCTGAAGCTTTGTTAGCATGTTGTGGCATTTCTGAGACTTTCATTCATATTTTATCGCAGATGAACTTTTCAGGTTTTATCAGAATAGTTGCTGTATTTTTATTTTCTTTGTTGTTGGAGATTTAAATAGTTTTAAGCACATTTTTCATACATTCTAGAAACACTTTATGAGTGTTTTTAACTCATTATAATCTATCATGGAAGTTGTTTTTTTAAATTGTATGTTATTTTATTTTATTTAGATGTTCTCTGGTGAGTCAGTCTTTGCAGATGTCTGTAAGTCTTTTAACACAGGATTGGGCCGGACTTTCTAGAACCATCCATAAACATATAATAACATGTAAATGTGTGAAAGCGCTTCACTGATATTTCTTTACATTTATTGTGAATTTTATAGATTGTTTTCACCTTTTATTGAACATTTTTGGGCGTCTTTTGCAATTTGTGCCACATTTGATTTTATTCACCCACCAAGAAGTCAGTGACGACGAAGAAGTACTCGGAGTTCTCCACAGGGGGCGGCGTTTCCCCGATGGTGGTGAGCGTCAGCGTGGACCAGTACATGCTGTAGGCGTACTTCCTCACCAGGCGACCAAACTCCGGGTCCGACGGGTCCGGATACACGAACCTGTCGGCACCAAAGCCTGAAGATGGAGAGGACGCAGGCTTTTATAATGGAGCGGCAGGCCCGGTTCTACAGGGTTCTAACGCATGAAAACACTCTCAGCTGAACCCTGAACAATAAATGTGCTGTCATCAACCTGTGGGACGTGAGTGGGAACTTCACCGCATCAGTCTGGACTCAGTAAAACGAAAAGTGTGTCGAAGTGATTCACAGCAAAAGTAGAAACAAAAAAAAACGCGACACAAAGCAAGAACAGCAAGACAAAAACAACGAGAAATGAAACAAGAAAAACGCAAAACATGAAAAATACGACAAAATTAAAAAGATAAGACACAAAACGAGAAAATTAGACACAAGATGAACAAACGAGAAAACGGGACAAAATGAAAAAAGCAAAACATCAAACGAGAAAAACGAGACGTAAATACGAAAAAGAGGCACAAATGAAGTGAACCTCGCTGAAGCAGGTGAAACCACAAATACATTCAACAACATAAAGCCCGGTTCTGCTGCGTTGTGGACGGGAGGTTGTGTGGTTCTGATGGAAGCTGCAGAGACCCACCCACGGCCTTGGAGAAGGAGTAGTAGAGGCAGGCGTTCCAGTGGATGATGATGACGATGTACATGACCAGGTTGGAGATACGGAGAGCGTTGGGGTAGTTGGTTCTGGTCTCAGTCCGCTGGAAGAACTCCAACATCCTGACAAAGAGACGGCTGGTCAGCAGAGTGTGTGCACAGGCTCTCATGTGTCCTCAACAACGAACCAGTGAAGGAACCGCCAAACAACTGGGTAACTTGAAAAACATCCAGTTTGCTGAGCTTCAGGTGGGTTCACAGCTTGGTGTTCGACATGATTAGCATCTTAATGTTCTAGGTTTTGGTGCGTTAGCGTCCAGAAAGCCTCGTAAGAAGCCACTGAAGAAGCTTCATGAGAGCAGGCATCAGCGACTCAGCCCCACGTACCTGTTGAATCGCAGCAGCTTGTTGAGGCGGATCTCAGGGTAGGAGAAGCCGAAGACGATGTACAGCAGGTCGGTGGGAACCATGGAGGCCATGTCCAGCTTGAACTGGAAGCTCTTCATGTAGCGCTCACGTAGCTTCAGCTCGTCCTTCACCAGCAGACCCTGCTCCAGGTAGCCTGCAGACACAGAGACCGGGCCGCACCGCCGGGTTAGTGGCTTGTCTGGGCTACTTTTAGTTCTGGTTGTGTAACGCCACGTCAGTGTTTGAATCCATGTGTTTTAATGTTACACAAAACTCAAGATGCTGACCAAGTTCTCTGCTGGGCTTCTTCAGATCTTGTCCAAAACCTCGAAATTAACTCACTAAAGAATCAAAAACCTCGATGTTAAGGCACGAAACAGTCAAAAGCTGGATATTAATGCACCAAAATGTGGAAAACCTGGATATTGACACATAAAAACATCAAAAACTGGCAGATTAACTTATCTAAATGTCAAGAACCTGCTTATTAACGCACCACACATCAGAAACTGGAACTCATGGGCCAGAACTTCAACAACCAAGATACTGCCACACCGAAACTTCAGAAACCTGCATATTAAGGCTAAAAACCTGGATATTAAGGCAACAAAATGTCAGACAACCTGGATACTAACTCACTAAAGAAAACTCAGATCTGTACGTTTACATACCACCGTGTCAAACACCTGGATGCAGCCCAACGACAAAAACCTTCACATTAGCTCATCAAAGTGTCAAAAACATTGACAGTAAAGCACCAAAGTGTCACAAACCAGGACATTACCGTAACAAACTGCCATAGAGCTGAATAT
>NW_007579257.1:133929-138681 GCF_000690725.1 Stegastes partitus
TCTTCTCCTGCTTTTCCTTCCTAGAAGAAAAGACAGCAGACGATTCTAAGTCTCCGTTAGAACCAGAACGTGGCCCTGGTCTTTGTAGCTAGAAGGTGGAGGCCGAAGTGTTTCCATGACAGAGTAACACGTAAAGAACGTTCCAGATCTGATAAGGAGGCGTCACGCTTTCATCACCAAGTTCTGATTCCTTGTGGACACACTTTGGTGACATGAAGCGAGTTCTGACCAAACCTGTTTTCAGACTGTCCAGGTGTTTCTCTCTGACGACGTCTGAGCCGCTGACGACCAGCTCTCACCACAACATCAGACAACATTCCCAGAAGTCACACTTACGCCTTCTTTTCTTTTCTCTCCTTCTTCTCCTTCTTCTCCTTCTTCTTCTTCTTCTTCTCCTCCCTGGAAGACAGCAGCCATGGTGAGCATGCTCAGTAACGTGTGGTGTTACTGAGCGTGCTCAGTAACATGTGGTGTTACTGAGCATGCTCAGTAACGTGTGGTGTTACTGAGCGTGCTCAGTAACTTGTGGTGTTAGCATCCTGCATTAATGTGTCGCTCTGTCTGGATGACGCATCGTGTTCGTGTGCTGCTGGTTTCTTACTCGTCCTCGTTGTTGTTGCTGTTGTTGACGTTGAACAGAACCCCTGGTCCTGCTCTCTGACCCGAACTGAAACACAACACAAATTATTAGGACTTCACAAGCAGGTTCTTTTCATATTTAGGAGGTGAAACAGATTGAACTCATGTTCAGTCATGTAACTATCATTTTTAAATTAGATTCAGTTAAACTGTGAAGACATTTAACCCTGACCCTCCCTCTCTGGTCTCCTTCTAGCACCTCCTTCAGAGGAGTCATAGGAGTCTTGGTGGCCTCCCTCTCTAGTCTCCTTCTAGCTCAGTCTCTGAGGACGTCCTGCTCTACTCAGATCTACTCATGGTCCATATTCCTTAATGATGGATTTAACTGGACTCCAGAGATGTTCAGGAACTTGGAAATGTTCTGGTATCGTCTCCTGACTGATGCATCTCAACAACCTTTTCCCAGAGTTCTTGGAGGGTTCTTCAGTCTTCATGGTGTAGTTCTAACCAGGAGTTCTGACCCACCAGTATCTGGACCTTCCAGATACACCAGTCTACAACCACTGAGACACATTCACTGACCTCAGATGATGCGTTCACTGACTGTGGGACTTCTACACCACCTGGCTGCACCAGAGTTCAACTGGAACACTTGAACTTGAATTGTGATGCAGTCACTTCTGCTACGTTTCATTATCTGACATCACTTTATAGAAATCTGCTTTTACTTTGACATGAGAGTCTTTTTCTAACATCTTGTCATCAAAGCCTGATTAGATTGGCCATGATGTAATGTTGGCACCGTACATTTCTGAATATCTGAACTGGTTTCACTGGACGTCAAGAACCTTCTGGAGGACAGTGACACTATCACACCTCCTCCAGCCACAGTGGAGAACCTCAGACCACCTGAGGACCTGAAGCGTCCTCCAGGGTGGACAGGAGCAGACGTCTTCTCCTCACTCTCATTATGTGCACTTTGATTGTTGGTGTAGTGACTCACCAGACGTCAGCTGGCTCCTCCTCCATGTCCTGCAAAACGATGGTGGGCGGAGCTAACCTGGCGGCGAGGGGTGGGGTCGATGGAGCAACTTTCGCCATGACGATGCTACAGTGACACAGAGAGACGCTGCTGCAGATTCATGGTGACAACACAAACAGAACCAAATCATGAACTGTGCTGAACATCACGGACTCAGTCCAACGTGGCTCAACTTCACATGACCCAGGCGTCGTCTAGAACGTCTGTAAATATGTCCAGGATGATCAGAAGTTCTGCAAAGTGACTTAAACTCATCAAAATGGTTTTTAAATTGTCCAGACTGACTCGGAGGTTGTCCATGAAAACATAAATGTTGATTAAATGACTCCAACTTGGTCCAAAGTGTTCACTGAGTTCCAGTCGGTGGCGGCCTCCAGGTGCACCAAGGAGCTCAGAATCACTTCACTGTTCAACCAACTGGATTATTCTGTCGTATTGTTCAGACACGTCAGCATGAACATCAGACAGAATGAAGGCATGTTGCAGAAGACCGTTGCCTTCTGAAACACGTCTTCAGGTTTTCTCTGAACATGAAGCTGTGGAGCGCCGTGAATAAAACTGAACAGATTAAAGCGAGCGTTTCCATCATGGCAGCTGTACCGTCTGTCCGGCCTCACCATTATCTCCGTACTCACCTGTCTGCTGATAATCCGTCACCCTCGGTCACTACATCCACCGGCTGTCCATCAGAGTCATCACCATGGAAACAGAGGAGTAACCGCACACGCTCAGAAGCCCCCCTGAAGTCGTCCACAGGTCAGCATCCGCAGAGAAAGCAGGAGAAGACGAGGAGACAGAGCCGAGTCTCCCTGGTCACCCTGACAGGGATAAAGAGCTTAGAGGACGGATGATACTGAGCGTCCCGCCTGCAGCCCAGCCTTCATCACGTCTGAACGGAGACGAGCGCTCGCAAAGTGTCCACATCCGGCCTCTGTCTGTCCCAGTCCCTTGGCAGACAAGTCTGAGTGCAAAAGGGGACGGAGATGTGTTGGAAATGACTGAGAAAATGTCCAAAGTTACGTCAAATATGTCAAAAATAACTGAGAATGTGTTGAAAGTGACTCAGTAGATGTCCCCAACGGCTCAAAACCTGTCAGAGGACCCAGAATGTGTCCTCAATGAGGCAAACTACTTCAAATGACTCAGAAATTTAAAAAAAAGAGTAAAAGAAAGTGTCTGAAATACCGCAAAGCTGGTTCCAAAAGACTCCAACTGACAAACTACAAATTCAGCCAGAAGTTGTCAAATGATGTCTGAAACATGTCCAAACGATGTAAATGTCTTCAAACAGAACAAAAGCTCCTCAAAATAAATCTAATGTTGTACAGAATGTCACCAAATTGGTTCAAAACTATTCAATGATTACATCCCAGACTATTCAAAGTCTGTCCAAACGGACTCACCAGTCGTCCTAAATGACTTGAAACTCACCAAACAGGACTGAAAATCTGTCTAAATGACCCGATATTCGTCCAAAATCTGTCCAGAATGTCTCAAGGTGACTCTACGTGTGTCTATAAATGACTTGGAGTGACTAGAACGTAGTCCAAATGGCTCCAAACCTGTACAGTGAGTTGAGATCGGTACACGATCCCTCAGAAATGGTCTCAAATGTCCAAAACTTTGTCCGACTCACAAATTCTGCTGAATTTTGTTAAGACAACGTGAAACTCGTCCAGAATCATCAGACTCGTTCACCGTGACTAAAATGTGTGCAGAATGACTCGTGAGACTTGTGCTGGAGCAGTGGAGGCCCGGTTACGTTGTGTGGATGCTTCCTGTAGCTACGACCCCTGGTGACCCCGCCACTGATTGACCGAGGCACCGAGTCAACAGCTGGACGCTGCTGTTGGACACGTTACCGCCACACATGGACAGAATGTCCGCCGAGGACCCGGAGGTCCAGTTTGGTGGGAGAGGAGGCGATTAGAGGAAGCCTCCTGAGTCAGCAGCGCAGCTCTCAGGACGCGCTGCAGCTCTGATTGGATTATGAGGAATTAGACCCGAGTGAGTCCGTGTGCGTTCAGCAGCGCTCATTTCTGATTTAATAACCAGCCCGCTCAACAGTTTGTGATTATGGAAGGTCCAAAATCCATCAACACTGGGTCCAGATTACTCTAGATCTGGTCCTAAATGTCTCCAACATGACTCAGAGTTTTTTCTCCAGGACTTAGTTGGTCTGAAGCGGGTTTAAATGAGTCCAAAGTTGCCCAAATGACATAAAACGTGCCTCCATCACCATGGCAACCCAGCAGGCTTCTCTAAGTCTGAGATCTGGTTAAGCTCTCCAGTGACAAAGCAGAATTAGTTTAAGAACCGTCAGACAGTTTTTGCTGCTTCGAGCTGATGAATGAAATCATTTTGGTGATTTTAAACCAACAGAAGGGAAACGTGCCTCTGACACGCCGCCACTGATGTCAGGTTCAGAGGATGAAGCATCTGGAACTGTTGAACCGTCGCTCCAGTCTGGACATGGATGAGCTGAAGACATCGAGCTTTATTATTCCTGAAGGACATTCTTGTGCCACATAACGCTAAGAGAGAAAAACGGCACGACAAGAAATGTGGTGTCTAAAAAGTAGAAACACAACATAAATACATCAGTGACGTACCAGACGTCTGACAGTTATACTGATGGGATGAGTAAAGAAATGTATCCACGATGTGGTACAGGACCGTGTCCACAGACCAGCTTTGGCTTTGACACCTGATAAACGCAAACAGCAGCAGTTCTATGTCTGTGGCCGGCCCGGTCCGCCTTTGGCCCGGCTCTATAGACCTCCTTTGGTTCAAGGGTCATGACCTAGACCAGCAGGAATCGAATCCTAAATGTGAACATTTATGGAATCCTGGAAAACTGCTCCAACAGCGACGTGCCACACATCTGGATATGAGTACACAAACACATCTACACCCTCGATATCGACGCACAAACGTATTTAAAACGTATTTAAAACATAGTTATTAACTCACCGAAACCTCTAAAACCTAAATATCAATCCATACATGTATAAAACCAGGATAGTAAAGAACAAATGCATCAAACACTGAATAACGACCATCAAGTGTCAGAAACGTGCTGCCCCCTGCTGGCTGCTTCCTGTCACTACTGCTGCATCTCACTGGTTCCT
>NW_007579257.1:139792-143113 GCF_000690725.1 Stegastes partitus
CATATTATTATTAATATTAATGACTACATTATTTTACACTCTTCTCTTTACAAAAAGAAGCCAGCTTTAAAACAGAGCGCTGGACCGTACCATGTCCGGCAGCGGGGGGGGGCTGAGACCTGGCACGGCCCGACGCCATTAAAGGAACAGTCCATAAAACACTGCTGGTTCAAACGGTGACGCTGCCGAGGTTTGTGCGACAGTCCTCGTGTTGTGTTGTTGTGTTGTTTGCTATGGTGCATTGTTGTGTTGTTATGTTGTTGTTGTGTTGCTGTGTGGTGGTATGTTGTGTTGCTGTTGTGTTGTTGTTGTTGTGTGTCAGCGGTCCAGGACGTAGGTCTTGTACAGACGGTTCATCTGCTCCAGGAAGATGAAGGTGAGGACGGTGTGCGGTCCGAGCCGGGCGTAGTACGGAGTGAAGCCCTTCCACAGAGAGAAGAAGCCCTCAGAGCCCACCACACGCATCAGCACCTCCTGCAGGAGCAACACACACAACACAACACAGACACACACACACAACGTCAACACAAGCTCAGGACTCGGTGGTGCCTGAACGCCACACAGTCCAGAACCATGTCAGGAAGCAGCTGTGAGAGGCGCTGTGGGGGAAGCGTTCACACCGACAGCGCCTCAGTTCTGGAAGTTCACAGCCAGACCAACAGTTCTGGAAGTTCACAGCCAGAACAACAGCTCTGGAAGTTCATAGCCAGACCAACAGTTCTGGAAGCCTAACACCACACAAACAGGTCTAGTTTCAGGTGAAACAAAAAGCCAAATCTCTGGAGACGGCTGAATAACAAGCTGTGGTCGCTCCACAGAAAGCTGTGTGCGCTCGGCTGCAGCGGTTCTGGAAAACATGTGGAGAAAAAGTTCAGGAAGAAGTTCCAGATCAAAAACAAGTCAAGTGTCAGGAGACGGTCTGAAGTTTGTACTGGAACGGTTCTGGAAAAGATGGTCCAGAGCTGCAGACCAAGATCCCACCAGCTCTGGAAACAGTTCTAACAGGAAAACGTTTCTGTAAAAAGTCGTGAGGCTGAAGTAACTTCTAAATGAAAGCGCTGCTACGTGCAGTGGCTGCTGTGACCAGGCTGAGAGGCTTCAGGTGGAGCTGCAGGTCCTCCACAGTCTGAGCTGCTGGCTGAAGACCAACGCCTAAGAACAAGTCTGAAGGACAAACCTGGTGTCTGTGGAGGGAACCTGAAGGAACAGCTCAAGGCAGAGTTTGAGGTTAACCGTCATAAAACCTCCTTTCAAAAACACAGTGAAGTATTTTCCTATTTCTATGAAGACGTGTCCCGTCCCAGCCCTGAGGAGCAGGAGTCCAGCAGCGTTACTGGTCACAGGAGTCCCTCCTGTGACCAGTCACGCTGCTGGACTCTCAGGATGGAGGAAGCCACTCACCAAGCCGTTCTTGTACTCGGGCTTCCCGTCGATCATCCTCATGTTCTGGATCCTGCCCGACACACAAACACACGCTCAGAGTCATGACACATTGTGGCCTTCACCTGGATGCCTTCTGCTCGCTGCTCCTCTCACCTGGTCTTCACGATGTCGACGGGCATGGAGGCCGCCGTGGTCACCAGGCCGCTGATCATACTGGCACAGAAGTGGCACAGGATGTCGTCACCGAAGTACCCTGAAAGCACCAGCAGGCAGAACAGCTGCTCAGTTACCTCAGTGTGGCTCTGCAGACAGTCAGAACCACTACGGGACCGCTTGGACTGTTCTACTAACGGGTAAGAACCAGAACCAACAGGTCTCCAGATGTTAAACCTGGAGCTCATGTTGTCTCCTCGTCCTGCAGATGTTGAACTATCTCCATGGAGGGAGGAAGGTTCTGGTTCTACAGGGTCAGAACCAGGAAGGTTCTGGTTCTACAGGATCTGGTTCTAGCTAACGGTTTATTTCTGGAGAACCTTAGAATAACTGTGTAGAGGTTCTGATGAATGTCCCAGCGTTCAGCTCAGACTGGTTTTCATGCGTGTCACATTCAAGGACCGTCAGAAAGTCTCTGTTCTGCAGCACCAGGCCCACCAGCGATGGGACCTGCTGCAGGGGGATCATACCTGAGTCGAGCAGCGCCTGCTTGGACTGAGAGTAGGAGGCCAGCTGGGCAGCGTTGACCACCACCGCTCGGGCCATGGTGGGAACACAGCCCTGGACGGCACAAGCACAGGGACAGAGACGGGTCAGAACACGGCACAACGTCAGCAACGCAGCCACACAGTGTGGGTGGTACCACAGGTTCAGATGTTCTTTTCTCTTTTGTTGTGTAGTTGATCATTAACACGTTCTGTCTTTGTCCTGGAGTTATTCTATGGATCTGTGTGCACTGGTCAGGTGATGCAGCTAAAGGTGGAGGAGGAGGTGATGGAGGTGCAGCTCACCCTCCACAGCGTGGCCACGCCTTCCTCCCGGGTGATGCGGGCGAGGGCGTTGAACACGTTGGTGTAGCCCCTCCTCTGGTCGGGAGGCAGCCTGCAGCACACAAGCAGCTCAGCCAATAAATAAACAATCAATCAATCATCAATCAGTCAGTCATCAATCAACCGGTCTCACCGTCCGTCGGCCGTCATCCTGATCAGAGCGACCTCTGCTGGAGTTCCCACAAACGCTCCTGTGGCTCCGGCTGTCATACCGATCAGAGCCTGCAGGGGGAGCCACAGTTACTGAGCAGCACAACACCAGGCAAACCAGTTCAATCAACGCCTGAACCCGGTTAAAACCAGTCTAAAACCAGTTCACACCAGTTAAACAGCACTATAATCTAGCCTGGAACCAGTTTAAATCCAAGTCGAAAACTAGTCTCCTACCAAGCTTTAAACCCAGTCTGAACACAATCCAGCACCAGGTCCAAAACCAGTTTACTACCAAGTCTAAACCCAGTTTAAACCCAGTCTAAAACCAAGTCTAAACCTGCGTCTAATAAAACTTCAAAGCCAATCTAAACACCATTTTGTACCCATGTCTAAAACCCAGTCTTTAAACCCAGTCTAAACCCACACCTAGTATTACAAATCCAATCTAAAACAGAGTCTAGAACCAGACTAACCCCAGTCTAAAACCGGTCTAACTAAGGAAACCAGGGGGGTGTAACACGGCGGTCTGAGGGGACCGACGGCGGTGGAGAACCTCCAACCTTCAGAAGGAAGTTGGGCGGTCGGCCGTCAGCGCTGGTCATCTTCTCAAACAGGATGGTGTAGATCCCCAGACGGGTGGTGGTGTAGGTGGCCTGGCGGAGGAGACCGGCCGACAGCCTGACAGGAAGCAAACAGTCTGACTACACGCTGGGGCAGGAAGTCACAGGAAAGCTGGTGTAGC
>NW_007579257.1:144751-147680 GCF_000690725.1 Stegastes partitus
AGACCCAAAACCACAAAGAGGCGATTGAACGACTGAAATGTGAGAAACTCTGACTGAAGCTGCTTTTGTCTGAAAACTCCAGCAGCCGTTCAGGATCAAACTTCATCAGTGATTGATTACCAATAATCAATGAGTTTGTAGTTTCAGCAGAAAGAGGCTGAAGCTGGAGTTCACAGCTACATCAGTGAAGTCCAGTTCCTCTGTTTGCATGTTCAGAACCATGAGTTACAGCAGCAGCTCAGAGTTCAGCCTCACCTGCTGAACTCCCTCTGCTGACCCGGACCTCTGACCCGGACCTCTGACCCGGACCTCTGACCCGGACCGCTCAGCGCTCTGAACACATGCTCACTTCTGTGTGTTCAGACTGGTTTTTTTACTGGCTGCAATTATCACGTTTTTATTATTATATCTTATTTTTCTTTATTTTTTTGTTGTTCTGTATTTTTAATCTTTAATGTCACTTTAATATAATTACATTTTCTATATAATCAGTTGGATGTTATTTTTCTTGACGTTAATTTTATTCCTTCTTAAAGATCTTTGACTTTAATGTAATCGTCACTTTGTTTTTATTTTCCAGTGACTTTATTGGGTGTTTAATCTTACATGGATTTAACCGTGTGTAGGTTTGACTTTGTCCAGGTTTCTCTCCATCATTTGATTGTCCTTCTTCGTTATCTGACGGCTCGCTGCAGCTCGAACAATTAAATCCTGAAGTTTAACATCCGGCTGAAGTCATTCAGTGTCTTGTTTGATTTTGTTTTAGTTTCAAACCCCAAAAATCAGCTTCCACCAAAACATGACAAAATCCTTTCTCAGACGTGTCGTGATGTCAAATAGCTGCGTGTCTGTAGCATGTGGAGCAGCCATGTTGTTCCCGGTGCTGTAGGCTGGAGGAGCAGCTCCTGTCATGAAGGGCGTCTTTCAGCGGGTCATGACATTTAAATGTGCAGCAGCTGCACACTCACTGTCGGCCCGTTTATGTACCGGCACTGAGATTCTTTTAGTCTGTAAACGTCAGAGACACAAAACAGCCACAAAGACACACAAAACAACCACAAAGAGACACAAAACCACCACAAAGACACACAAAACAACCACAAAGAGACACAAAACCACCACAAAGAGACACAAAACCACCACAGGGAGGCGTAACATGACAACAGAGAGCAGAACAGCACCACGGCTGAGGTTCTACTGGGCGTGCAGCTGAACAGGGACACAAGCTTGTGGAGCAACTGGACATTCAGGGAAGACTGAAGGTCACTGGAGTGAACAAACACTCAGCTCCAGTCGGACCAGAACTCCAGAGTCCTGCACTGTGAAGCAGGTTATGGAGGTCTAAGGCTGGGGGTGGACGTCTCCACGGTAACCGATGGTACCTGAGGTCAGACGTCAGCAGGAGGAGCTTTACCTCAGACGGTCAGAGGAGATCAGAGGTTTGAAACCATCTCACTGCTCCGTGTCTTTGCTTTAAAGCGCTGAAGCCTCACAGCCGACTGCTGACCTCATGACAGTCAACAAACCTGTTCATAGGTCTGAAGTTTACGTTTGTTCTGTCCTCGCTGCCAAAACCAAACCAGTGTCTGACAGCCGAGGCCGACGGTGAGACTCATCGTCCACATCTCCAGATTCATGTGACGGGTTATTGCTTCATTAGCTCGTCTCCTGATTCATGACCATAATTCAACTGAATCTTGAAGAACAAACCTTCATCGAAGCAGCTGACACACACTGATGTTGAGCAGCAGATCAATCATGGTTTCACAGTCTGAGGCTTCTTGCAGCTTCTCCATGATCTTCTGTAGAAGGTCATACACGGTCTGGCCACATAACCTTCTACATTATATGAGAGTCAGGATCCTATCGCTCTGAGTTCTGTTCTGATGTTCTTTCTTTACAGCGTTGGACACGGCTGGGCTGCTATCAGAACAGAGCAGAGCAACACGTTCATGAACAGATCAGCTGGAACGAAGGTCAGATCCATGACGTCCTGATGATCTGGAGGAGATACCGACGAGCCTGCTGACATTCAGTCTGCTTGGTCCTCCGTCTGTATTATGGGCTTTAAATCCTGATTTTTCTCTAATATTACAGTTTGTCTATTTGTAAAATATGTCACCTGTCCCTGTCTGTGATTGGTCAACTGTAGCTCCGCCTATTTCATGTGAGCACGCTCAGACAGATGGAGAAACTGGTTGACTTACTGACTTATCCAGATCAGGTTGGTAGGTTAAGTTAAGCCAGATAACTAAAGGTTATCCTAGATATGTTGAGCCTGGCTCTAGAACACAACACAAAACTAACAACACACACTCAGAGCTTCAAAAGCTCACGTTTTTATGTTCACTTGATTTTTAACTTTATTTTAGGGTTTACATGTATTAATAAATCTGTCAGGTACGCTTGCATCATTACAAATACTGCAGGGTCTTAACCTGAGTGTTTAAACTTATGAAACAGGTAGAACCGTGACTCCGGTCAGTACCACCAGCAGGGACCTGACTGAACTACAGGATGGAGGACTGCTATGGTCCACTTTCAGTTCACCAAGTCAGTGAAGCAGTCAGACAGACGTGCAGCAGGGCCGGGGCAGAGGTCTGGAGGGGCACACCGGCCTGGAACAGCCGCTCATGAACCTCACAGCTCTGCAGTCATTGACCCCTGCTAGCAGTTAGCATGCTAACAATCTGGAGATGAATCCGGACGAAGATCCGCCTTCACAGCCGAACACTGGTCCTCCTACGCGGCCCGAGCTCAGGCTGGCTTTCGGAGCTAAACCGGAGTCTCGGTTTATTTAGCCTGCTAGCATGAGTGGTTAGCTTACACACAGCAGAGAGAGCATCAACGGGTAACACACTGACGGCGGAACCGACGTTTGGTTCACTGCAGACATTCTGACAGCTAGCACTAGCCTGACTGCTAGCAC
>NW_007579257.1:147875-149590 GCF_000690725.1 Stegastes partitus
AGCACTAGCCTGACTGCCAGCATTAGCCTGACTGCCAGCATTAGCCTGACTGCTAGCACTAGCCTGACTGCTAGCATTAGCCTGACTGCCAGCACTAGACTGACAGCTGACCAGCAGAACACCAAAACAAATAGTTCTGGTGAGCGTTTAAATGCAGCTTTCCCTCACTAATGTCCGAGTCTGTCTTAGTACAAGTTATAACTTTCTGCATATTTTTTTAGCTCGTTCTGTTCTGACGGATCACAGCCGGATGAGCAGGTGCTTAAAGCAGTGCAGCGCTCCCCCTGCACCGGTGTCCCTTCGGAGGCTGAACCGTCGCCCTGTCCCGCCTGCTGTGAGCTGGTTAAATGAGGTTAATGTTGGTTACTGACTCGATGCTGATGTCGAAGGGGACACGGACCAGAGCCCTGATGGGGACACGGACCAGAGCCCTGATGGGGACACGGACCAGAGCCGTGATGGGGACACGGACCAGAGCCGTGATGGGGACACGGACCAGAGCCGTGATGGGGACACGACAGCGTCGCTGCGCTGAGAACTATTCACGGTCAGCTAGCGTTAGCCGCTAGCATTAGCAGCCGGCGTTAGCAACTGGTGGTGCAGCCGGACGGAGCCGGAACAGCTCCATTGCTCAACGGCTCGACATTAAACGGAGGCTTCAGCACAAAAACGTCAATGTGTGTTAGCTCCTCTGTTAGCTCCTCCGTTAGCAGCCTGACCTCTCAAATTAGCATGTTAGCATGACAGCTCGCAGCGGCGCTTACCCGGCCAAACCCCCGAACAGGAACTTGATGGCCTTCGGAGAGGTCTTGGGCTTTGCCTCCGCCATGTTTCCCCCGGTCGGTCGGTGGGTGGGTCAGTGGCCGGCTTCAGAGTCCCGCTGTCTGCCTGCCTGTGTGCCTCTGGGCGGGTCGGTCCACCTGCTCTCTCACCGGTGCAGCAGCAGCAGCAGCAGCGGCCGGGGCAAGGTGACTCTCTGAAGCGGTCACGTCCGGAAACACGAGGTTCAGCGGACCAATCAGGAGGCGAGGACGAAGGGCCGAACACTGACGAATGGCGCCGATGATTTATGCTGCATTCAGGTACTCCATTAAGGCTCGTAAACCTGAATTGTCACTTCAGGATTAAGATGGCTGTGAAATTGTTGCGGTTTAAGCAGATAATGTTCTATTATGAAAACTAATATTGATGTTAATAAATTATATTTGAATGGATTCAAATGATTTTATGGAATATATATATGATGGTGGGGTAAATACTATGTAGGGACGGAATGTTGATGTAGACGGTAAGGTATATGTCCGACAGGACCTGAAGGCAACCAAACCGCCATAAGCGTCGAAAAAAACCCTAAGAACATGTCTTAAAATACATATTAAAGGTAATCTAAAGTATAAATTTCCCACCGGTTGCATAAAAATGTGACAGTACACATATACTGCTGTGGTAGAGATGATTAGAGGATCAGTCACACAGAAATGCACACTCAGCATTAAACATTTTAAAGAATAAAAATTAAAATACACATATAGCAGAAAAAAATGTGTCGTAAGAGTGCACGATTACATCTAAAGCTACTGCTGTAATAATAGTAATACTGATGAACCTGTAGCTGAAGGAGGTAACTGCAGCGGCGGTGGCCTGAAGCTGATCAATGACATCAGAACCAAAGAGAAACGAAAAATAGGAGCCAGGAGTGTCAAAAAAGCGAAGCT
>NW_007579257.1:151222-152800 GCF_000690725.1 Stegastes partitus
GAGGAACCAGTGAGATGCAGCAGGACCAGCTTTCTAACGGGTGGTGTTTTCAGTGTGTTTAGGTCGGTATGAAGGAGTTCCTGGAGCATCTTCCACAGCGTCAGATCTCTGAACTGCTTCACAGAACTGAGCTGAAGAAACGAGCGCTGAGCTGCTGTCTGATGTGATCGACTCACCGTCTTCAGCTTTTGCTCCACTTTTCAGCTTTTTAAAGAGCTTCTCTGTTTTGTGGAGGAAAGAAAAGTTCTGTTCATGCAGCAGCTTCTCTGAATCTTCAGAACTGTTCTGGTGAGACTGTCCCTTCAAACGCAGCCCTGTTTTCTAAAGATCTGCTCATCTCACCACTTAGTTCTACATTTATGATGTGCAGCGCCTCAAAGTCGCTTTACAGGGTACACCATGAAAACAGGAACAAAGCCAAGCAGACAAAAAGCAGGTGTAGAAGAATCAAACGTGAAAGCCACCTTGACCAGGTGAGTTTTTCAGAGGGACCTGGATGTGTGGAGGTCAGAGCAGTGACGGAGATGGAAGGAGCTCCAGAGGGTGGAGCAGCAGCACCTAGTGAGGGTTAGGGTGTAGAGACGATGGATGGATGGACATTTTGATTTCTATCAGCTTGTTCTCAGCAGATGAAGTTTCTACAGAAGAGCCAGACGACAGGGTGAGTGTGTGGTGGGTCTGATCCACATGTGGAGGCTTCATGAGTCCAGCAGGGGGCAGCACGCCTCCTCACAGCCAGGACGTGGACACGCCTCGGCTCCTGTGAAGGGAACAAACAGCCAGGTGTTGCCAGCAGACGTTGGTGGATCACTGGTATGTAAAGGCTGAAGGCTGAACAAGTGCAGGTCAGGGAGCAGCTGAAGCTTCAGGTCAGCAGAGGAACAGGTCGCCACGTGTCTCTGTGTTAACTGTGCGCCTGTTTGTGGGTGTTTCAGACATTCACGGTGCTTCTATAAATATCTCGTGCAGCCCCTGGCATCATGCTGCCTCCTCCGTGCCTCGCTGGTCAGGAGACCTTCACTGGGCCTCCGTCCAGGGACACATGGACAATGAGTCCATTTGCTAGTTTGTCTTCTAGTTTGTGTGAAAGTGCTGCTGCTGTTGCTGGTGATGAGCAGAGCGACAGGGTGGAGGAAGTGTGTGTGTGATGCTGTGAACAGGAAGTCAGTGACAGGAAGTGGGCGTGGCCTGTGCAGAAGGCGCTCTGCGGTTTAAACTCTGTTTTCTGTAAAGCAGCGAGTCGATAAGAAGCTCTCGCTGCAGAAGTGTGTGTACAGGCTCAGACACACTGTGTGTGTGTGTGTCATCTCAGAGACACACACATCCTCTGCATTGCCTTATAAGGACACACACACACTTCACACTCTTCAAAGCCGTAAAGACTGTGACTGACAGGAACCACACTTCCTCACTTCGACTGCTTTCGACTTCACTCAGAAATCAGGTTCGACATTCAGACATTCAGACATTCAGATCTTCCTGCTGCAGCTTCAGCCTCCACACATGGCATGAGTGATTCCAAAGTGTATCCCTCACAGTAATCAGATTACTTCTAACAGCAGAGTACTGTCTCTGATA
>NW_007579257.1:153745-156713 GCF_000690725.1 Stegastes partitus
TTGTAGGAGGACGACCACTGCAGCCCTGATCAGTGCTGCTGTGGCTCCTTCTGGACCTCCTGGTTCCTGCTCACACTGGGCTGCACTGGGTCCAGTCTCTCAGTCAGATGTTTGTGGTGATTCTTTTGCACGTGGAGCCGTGATGCAGACACAGGTTCAGCGCTCATTCAGGGCCTTCAGGCTTTTGTTAACGTGGCTCTTGTGGGTCCGAACACGTCGACATGAATGAGTGTGAATGGAGAGACCCGGACGGCAGATTGTCTCGGTTCTGATCTGAGTGACTGAGAATCGAACAAAAAGTCAGCGAGGTTTGGTTTGAGTTTCCTGACTTCAAAGGCAGGCGTGTGTGTGTGTGTGTGTGTGTGTGTGTGTGTCCTCAGGGTGAACATACTGCTCATGCTGACTTGTGTAAACCCGTCGCTGTGAGTGATGCTTTAAATTCCTCACAAATCTCCCCGAGGTCGAACTGATGGCGCCGCCCGCTGATGGGCGGCTCAGGTGTAGCGCAGAGCGCCGTACCTGTCTGTACCTGTCTGTACCTGTCCGACCTGCCAGAGGCACCAGAACCTCACCCAGTACGGAGCTGTACATGAAAGCATCGCTGCAAGAACCCTGAAGGAGCCGCCAGCTAGACGACACACAGAGACGGGGAGGCTCAGAACTGTACCACCGACCAGAACCAGCTGCTGCAGGTCATACTGCTGCTGCTGGACTCTCCCTGCTCCTGGCTCAAGTACTACTAGTACCACTACCACTACTACTACTACTACTAGTAACTGTACTCTCTGTACTGCTGCTGGAAGGCCGACTCTCACCTGAGCTCTTCCTCGCCGATGCTGGAAGCTGTTGCAGTACAAGTACACGCAGTAATGAGGTCAGAGTACTGCGATGGTGTTCTCACAGGTCTGAGCTGGCCCAGGGTTGTGTGTGTGTGTGTGTGTGTGTGTGTGTTCACCTGAGGAATGCAGTGTAGACTCAGGAACTACAGCACATTTGTGACTGAAAAACAGCCACAAAGACACAAAACAGCCACAAAGATGCAACAAACTACAACAAAAACACACAAAAAGAGACAAAACAACACAAAGATGCAAAATGATCGCACACAGACACTAAGATGTAAATAAACGACTGTGATGATTAAAAAAGACTGAGACACAAAACTACTGCAAAGAGACGCACTTCTGTGTGTGTGTGTGTGTGTGTGTGTGTGTGTGTGTACTTCCTGCTCTCTGACTTCCAGGTGAGAGAGGCGGCTGAGAGACCTTCAGTGTCAGTGGCAGCAGCAGCAGGCTGAGGCGTATAAAAGCGCCGCTTCCTGCTGCCGGCTGCATTTCACTGCTGACTGCTGCCCTCCTCACAGCACGAGTCTACCTGCTCAGGTACGCTGTCCCACACACACACACACACACACACACACAGGTGGGCCACTGCTGTCTGGGTCTTTGCCTTTGTGCTTTTGGTCTCTCTGGTGTGTTGCTGATCAGTGTGTTGTTGATCAGGATGTCGTGGCAAGACTACATTGACAATCTGAAGACGCCCGACCAGAGCGGGATGGCGCCCATCATGGAGGCAGCCATCTGTGGGGCCTCACCAGGGCAGGAGGCCATCTGGGCCAAATCCAGCGGCCTGGCCAGCATCTCGGTGAGCACGCACACACACACACACACACACGCACACACACACACACACACACACACACACACACGTCTCTGTTTTTCTGTCCACCCTCCTGCAGGTAAGAACTCTGCTGCAAAACTCAGAAACTTGGTGTTCGTTCCTCGTTTTCCACTCGTCTGGAGATACGAGCTTTTTAGCACATCCGTCGCCATGACGACATCAGGTGAAGCGCTGCGTCCCCATTGGCTGGTTCTCCCCCGTTTTCCGAGCCTCTTTATTTCAGGTTTTGTTCGTCTTGAGTTTTGCGGCGGCGCTGAGGCGCTGCGGGGACGAAGCTGCCGTGAAGTGGGCGGCGACAGGCCGGCGCTGCTCCTGATTGGCTGGTTTCTGTTGGAACGGCTCGTTTTCTGTTAGTTTGCTGAAGCATGAATGTCTGAAAGGAGCCAAAACATCAGCACTGAGCTCAGCGTTTGTGTTTCAGATGGTTTTCTGTGTATTCATGTCGTTCTGTAACTGAACACAGAGATGTTTCCTTCACGACGAGGAACAGAAACTTGTGTTCTAGGTGGTTTTGGTTGGGGTTGGGTGGAGTAGAAGCAGACCGTGTGCTGATGGAGGTTTGTTCTGCTGCTTCTTGACATGATGTTGGGCATCTTGTGGACCTGCGTGTTCTGGAGGCAGAAGCTCTCCTCCAGGCAGACGAACCAGTGGTTTGACTGTGTCGGTGTTCTGTGGCGCTCTGGCGGCAGGACGGTTGCGTTTAAGGCGTCGGCTGCAGTTTTTTCCTTTTTTTGCAGTTGCAGAAGTTTCCGGGGTTTTGCGGTTTGTCAGGCTGCAGGGTTTGACTGCCTTATAAGGGCAGAGAGGCACAGCGAGCGATGTGGGAAGTGAAGGCAGCACTTCTTGTTTTCGGCTCACGGGGGGCGTTTTCCTCTTTACGACTTTTCAAGAAGAAAGAAATCATTAAAAATACCTTTTTTTTTTTCCAACATAAAACAGATTTCTACAAAGTCAGTCAACTTCACATAAAGTCAGTGATTCCATCAGTGTTCTCCTCCAGTCATCAGTAGATGAACCTCTGGTCCTGCTGGTCTCCATCAACCTGAACATCTGGACGCTGCAGCTTCACCTCATTCTGATAAAACTGTTCAGACTCTGTCGGGTTCCACAGGGATCATGAAGGAACAGAACTGTTCAGGTCCAGACTCTAATCCTCAGCTGGATGGAGGTCTGGACTCTGACTGGGCCTCCAGAACTTCACCTTGTTGTCTTCAAACCATTTCTGTGGAGCTTTGGCTGTTTGCTTTAACACCGTGCTTCATCATGATGCTGCCACCGCCGTGCTTCA
>NW_007579257.1:157533-160302 GCF_000690725.1 Stegastes partitus
CAGAGTCTTTCTCTTTGTCTGACATAAAGCTTTGATGGTGAAGTAATTCATAGGTTTTGGAAAGAGCTGAAATGATGATTGATTATTTAAACTCAAATAAGATTTGAAGTTAAAATCAAAGAAGTAATTAAATATTAAATAGTTTTGTGGGAAAATCAAACTAATAAATACATGAACAAAAAATACAGTAAAATGGAGACAAAAAAAGAGAATAAATAAATAAATACTTAGATTCAGTCACACAAATGAAGCTGCATTACAAACAGTGATCCAAAATTAGATAAAAACTATTCATTTATTTTTAAAATTAATAAAAAAAAATATATGTTGGTTATAAAAAACAAAAACTAAGGAAAACATAAACAAATAAATAAGAACAAATAAACATAAAATAAGACAATAAATAGATTAAGATTAAAAGGGATATGAACTTAAATTAAAGTGGAAATACAAAATTTAATAAACACACTTTGTAAAGATTGAAAACATTTAATGAAGATAAAAATACAATAAAAAATATAATGGAAAATGTAAACATACAATTAAAAGAAAAACAAATAAATTACTATAACAAAGGAAAATATTAAATTACAGTTTGAAAAAACAACAAAAAACAAATTAATTAAGTTTGAACAGAGTGAACATTAATTAATAAAACAAAAATAAAAATAGGTAAATAAAATAAATGAGAAGATTTTTTTAAAATCAAAAATGAAAAAATATACATAAATTGATTTCACAAGGAGTGAAAACAATAATCTTGATTACGAATGACGAGTCAGTAAATGCAATAATAATAATAATAATATAATAAATAAATACATGAAAAACACAAAATGTATGATACAGTAACGAGTGAAAACCAAAAATAAATGCTTACATTTTTTTGAATTTAAAATAATATCAAATAAACTTTCAAATGAAGTGAAACTGATGAATTAATAAAAATAAAAATGAACGACTCATTAAATAAAATAATGGATTCAAATAACAACAGCAAAATCAAGCAAACAAATGAGAAGGAGAAATATAGAAACATTAAAAAGGCATAAATCAAACAAAGATTTAAAAGGGAATAAAAATAAATCCGTTTTGAACGGAGTAAAAAATGAAAAGGTGAGGAGGTTAAACAATCAGTAGAATAAATTAAATGAACAACAACGGGGATACATTGGCTTGAAATAAATAAAAGAATACAGAGAACAGATAAACACATTCAGAAAGGCCTGAACATTTCTTATTAATAAAGCAAATGAGCAGTTCAGGGCGGCTGGGAAAGCGCAGCGTTGTCCTGCTAACACTCGTCTGTCTCTCTCTGTCAGGCGGATGAGATCAAGAAACTGAATGGCGACAGATCGTCCTTCTTCCAGAACGGCGTCTACATCAGCGGGGTGAAGTGCAGGATGCTCAGGGACATGATGAGCGACACGCCTCCCTGCATGGACATGAAGACGGCGCCCGACGCTGACGGCGCAACGTACAACATCTGTGTGGGGAAGACCAAAACGGGTAGGACACCAACTCACATTCACGTCAACACGTCAGAGTGTGTCTGGTTTCTGAGCTGCTGTTCGTCTCCACAGCTCTGGTCATCGGCAAGGGCACCAAAGAGGCGTCAGGCGGGCAGGTGAACGCCAAGGTGTGCGGCGTTGTCAAGTACCTGACGGACCTCAACATGTAAAACAAGATGGCCGCCGTCCAACAAGACCAAGATGGACGCCTCCTCCCCCTCCGTGGTCCTTCTTATTTTGACCCTGCAGCTGTATTTCCTGGTCCTCATGGATCAATGATGGTGTTCAAAGTCTGTGTAGTGATGCAATGACTGTGTGGCAGCTGTTAGCGTGTTCACACGTGACCCGACTGCACGCGTGTGTTGACAGCAGGAGGCCAGTGTTACATGTTCCACAGTGGAGACGGAAAATAATCACAGTCACACCAACCAAATAAAGAGCAACACGTTTATTCTTCCACTCCGAGGGTTTCCGTGTGTGTTTGTCAGACCAGATAATCCAGGTTTATGTCGGCTACTCTGACTGATTTGGGTTACATGAATCAAATGCACCACATAATCCAGGCTTATTTCAGTTAAACCTGACTTTCTTTATGTTGTCTGTGCTCCATACATCCAGTTTGCCAGATAATCCAGGCTTATATTAGTTAGTCTGACTCAGCTTTGAGGTGATTTTTTGATTATTATTTGAAAGCAGTCAGGAGAGAGACGGGAAGGTGGGGACGGGCCTGCAGCAAAGGGCCGTGAGCGGGACTCGAGCCCACGGCCTCTGGGTCGGGGACTGGAGCCCCTGAACATTGGACACGAGCTCCAGCAGGTGAGCTCCAGCAGGTGAGCTCCAGCAGCGCTTTGAGGTGGTTTTAGTTCATAAAGCAAGTTCACTCGTTAATCCAGACTTTCTGAGTGTTGAAAGTCGTCTCTAACATCCTGATGTTCTCACTCTGCTGCTGGATGTGTCTCCTGTCTGTCAAATGCAGAAACAACTTTGGTGTTCACATGTTTTATAGAAGAACTGAATCCAACCAGTGGGTTTAGATTCGCCTCTGACAGAGTTCAGTTCTGGTTCTGGTTCATCCCGATGGCGTGTTATCTGGTCTCAACACTTTTACACAGAAAATCAGCTGTCCGGGTTTGGATGTTTGAAGTTAAGTCCTAAACTTTGACCTGACTAGAAACTGATTCTCCTCAGAGTGGATCCTGTCTACAGATGGTTCTGGTAGGTTCTGGAGGTAAACGGTCCTTCCATTGTCTAGAACCGG
>NW_007579257.1:169257-172853 GCF_000690725.1 Stegastes partitus
ACACACACACACACACACACACACACACACACACACACACACACACACACACACACACACGCTCACACACAGACTCCCAACACGACTGGAACCGGTCTGTGATGTTACCGTGTAACACGTGAGTCGGTCTACATGTCCGACTGACGGCCACAGGAGCTCAGCTCATGGTCAGCAGATGAAGACATGAGGAGGGCTTCACTGCAGGAGCCTCTGAGGGCCATCTTCAGAGGAGAACTAAGCACCACGGTGTTTCAAAGCGTGGATGTTACACCTGACGCTAACGTCCAGCTGTCCCTCAGGCCTCTTCAGGGCCGCTGTCCCCAGTGGAGCCTCCACCGGAGTCCACGAGGCCCTGGAGCTCCGTGACGGAGACAAGAGCCGCTACCTGGGCAAAGGTAGGCGCTCACATGGTCGGGAGGGTTCAACAGCCTGCAGACAGACGCTGACATGTGTGTCCTCACAGGTACCATAAAGGCTGTGGAGCACGTCAACAAGGACATCGCCCCCAAGCTGATCGAGAAGGTACCAGTTAATGATCAGTCGCTATTGATTCCAGGGAGGCTGCTGCTGCTGCTCTGCCCGGGCTAGGCTAATGCTAACTGTTTTTACCTGCCTGTCCAGAACTTCAGCGTCGTCGAGCAGGAGAAGATCGACAAGTTCATGCTGGAGCTGGACGGCACCGAGAACAAATGTAAGAACCTGATTAATTCAGTTCAATTCAGACCGACCCAGTGGTTGGTTTCCTTTGGCTTCATAGATCAATATAGTCGTTAACCACAGATATTACAGTACTGTCACGATTCCTGCTAATGTTGTGTAACGGGAGCATGGACAAAGTAAATACAGCCGTCTGCCCCTCACCTGTCTGTCTCTCACCTGTGTGCCCCTCACCTGTCTGTCTCTCATCTGTCTGTCTCTCACCTGTCTGCCCCTCACCTGTCTGCCCCTCACCTGTCTGCCTCTCACCTGTCTGCCCCTCACCTGTCTGCCTCTCTGCAGCTCAGTTCGGTGCTAACGCCATCCTCGGTGTGTCGCTGGCTGTCTGTAAGGCCGGAGCAGCAGAGAAGGGAGTTCCTCTTTACCGCCACATCGCCGACCTTGCCGGACACAAAGATGTCATCCTGCCTGTTCCTGTGAGTGGGAGGGGCTTGTGGCGACTGGGTGGGGCCTGGCATGAGGAAGGATTTTATCTGGTTTTAGCTGCTAACGTTACCAGTAGACACATGAAACCTTCCTGTTCGACCTCAGAAAAAAGGGGCTTTCATTAAGTTAGCATGGGCGGCTAGTCAAATAGGAAAAAACCTGTTGAGCAAATTGTTGTCTTTCTTCAGGCCTTTAACGTGATCAACGGAGGCAGCCACGCTGGGAACAAGCTGGCCATGCAGGAGTTCATGATCCTGCCAGTCGGAGCCGCCAACTTCCACGAGGCCATGAGGATCGGAGCCGAGGTGAGCTGAAGTTTCGCCCTGCAGCGCCGCCCTGCAGTGCCGCTAACGCTAACGGTGTTGTCGTTGTCTGCTTGTTCAGGTTTATCACAACCTGAAGAACGTCATCAAGGCCAAGTATGGGAAGGACGCCACCAACGTGGGAGACGAGGGCGGCTTCGCCCCCAACATCCTGGAGAACAACGAGGGTGAGGCGGGCTGGTGCAGTTTGTGAGGTTATGTTGACGCAGTACAGTTAGTCTGAGTCACGTCAACAATGTTTATTCAGCTTATGTGAGCCCAAGTGTTTCCCAAAGTGAGCTAAGAAAAATGTGAGTTAAGACCCTACAATTATAAAATAAATAATAAGGTTAAGACTGTATTATTTTAATATATACATTATAAGTAATAAGATTAAGACTCTACAATAATGTTTATGCTAAACCCAGTGAAACCAAAGCTCCTCTATGAGCAGCAATCATTAAACAGATTGATGGAAACAGACACTAAGCAGCTTTTTGAGTATTAAAATCAGTTTCTTTGCAGCTTTAGTTTTTCTCTGACATCCATCATGAGTAAAGCTGACCTTCTGTCGGGCTGCTAGCACAGTTCTTTGATCTTCTGTCCGTCAGTATGAACTGTTGGTTTTCCTGCAGCTCTGGAGCTGCTGAAGACGGCCATCGAGAAGGCCGGCTACCCCGACAAGATTATCATCGGCATGGACGTGGCCGCCTCAGAGTTCTTCCGCAGCGGGAAGTACGACCTGGACTTCAAGTCGCCTGACGACCCGTCCAGACACATCAGCGGCGAGCAGCTGGGAGATCTGTACCGCAACTTCATCAAGAACTACCCCGGTAACACCAGAGAGTCACACGAAGGCGTAAACAAGTGTACCACTAAGTACCATGACTGGAGTGAATCTAATGTATGAAACCAGTGAATTAGTCAAACTTGTGCTGGTCCATGTGTGAGCGCATCCTGAACAAACTGCTTCAGTTCTTCTTCCTGCTGAAGCTCTGAAGACATTTAAAGGGTGAAGTCACAGTTAGATGAGTTCACGTGTAGCTTTATGAAGCAAGTTCTGCATTCGATTAATTAGAGACGACAGAGGAGCTGCAGGGGCGTCGTCCAGCCTGCAGAGGGCGCCGCTGCTCAACTGTTACCTTTAAAAGACTTTCTCTCACCTGTTCTACCTGTCTGACTCCACCTGTCACCAGTTCAGTCCATCGAGGATCCATTTGACCAGGACGACTGGGAGAACTGGTCCAAGTTCACCTCCTCTGTGGACATCCAGGTGAGACAGACAGACAGGTGTGCNTGCTAATAATACTGCTAATACTACTGCTAATATTACTGCTAACATAACTGCTAATACTAGTTCTAATGTTATTGATAACATTACTGCTAATGTTACTGCTAATAATACTGCTAATGTTACTGCTAACATTACTGATAACATTACTGCTAACATTACTGCTAATATTAGTGCTAACGTTACTGCTAACATTACTGCTAGTATAACTGCCAACATTACTGCTAATATAACTGCTGATATTACTGCTAACGTTACTGCTAATACCACTTCTAATGTCAATGATAAAACTACTGCTAATAACACTGGTAATATTACTGCTAACATTACTGCTAACGTTACTGCTAATAATATTGCTAATGTTACTGCTAATAATACTGCTAACATTACTGATAACATTACTGATAACATTACTGCTAATATTCCAGCTAACATTACTGCTAATATTACTGATAACATTACTGCTAATATTGCTGCTAATATAACTGCTAACGTTACTACTAATGCTACTGCTAACATTACTGCTAACATCCCTGCTAACATTACTGCTAATATTAGTGCTAATGTTACTGCTAACATTACTGCTAATATAACTGCTGATATTACTGTTAACGTTACTGCTAATACTACTGCTAACGTTACTGCTAATATTACTGCTAATAATACTGGTGATATTACTGCTAATATGACTGCTAACGTTACTGCTAATATTGCTGCTAATATGACTGCGAATGTTACTGCTAATACTACTGCTAATATTACTGCTAATTTTACTGCTAATATTACTGCTAGTAGGTTGCTGGTTGTGTAGCAGGTTGTGTACCTAGTTGTGTAGCAGGTTGTGTTGCTGGTTGTGTAGC
>NW_007579257.1:173201-174181 GCF_000690725.1 Stegastes partitus
ACAGGAGGACAGGTAGACAGGTAAACAGGTGAATCATCACAGAGATGAGAACCAATAAGACTCCAGAGATGTCGTCCGTCTTTCTGAGACACTGAGAACAAACTGTGGCCCAATGTGTGCAGCAGCTGGTTCCGGTTCGGCGTCGTCCTGGTTCTGCTCACGGTTGACACTGAAAAGCTCGTTAGTTGCTCTGCTGTGATCCTAATCGTCATTTTTTGATTTAAATCTGAAAGCAGCAGCAGGACGAGCTTCAGGACATGTTTAAACCAACCAGCTGCTCCAGCAGGTGTCTGCAGCAGGCAGACTGAACTTACCTGTGCAGGTAAGCTTTAACATGTCTCCTCTCTGCCGCTCAGATCAAGACCGGCGCCCCCTGCAGGTCGGAGCGTTTGGCCAAATACAACCAGCTGATGAGGTGAGAACTTGAAGTGATTCACAAAGTAAAAGTCTTTGGTTTACAAAATAAGAGCCCCACTAATGGGACCTCTGACCTGCAGGATCGAGGAGGAACTCGGAGAGAAGGCCAAGTTCGCCGGGAAAGACTACCGCCACCCAAAGATCAACTGAGGCTCCGCCCACCTTCCTTCCTGTCGCCTCGGCAACTACCTGACACCAAATGACCCCCGAAGCCCCCCTCCCCCCCACAGCGGGGTGAGAGGTCAGAGGTCGCAGCGGTCCGACCCGCCGCCTGATTCCATAAAACAAGTTTTGTACACAAGCAGTGACGTGAATAAAGAGTGAAACCTCCTGAGTGGGTGTCGTTCATGAAGGTCCAGTTCCTCCAACACGCCTGACTGCAGCGTGTTCACACGGTCGGTCCGTGTTCCGCTTCGTCACTAAGTCACGGACCAACCCTGTCTATGTGCCGTTCCGTTAAGTCTTAGTGGAGCGTCACATGTAAAGACACAGAAACTGGATTTGGTTTGTGTTGTTTTCACACCTGATGCTTCTACAAAGTGGATCGTAAACAGGTACACACA
>NW_007579257.1:176361-180765 GCF_000690725.1 Stegastes partitus
TGTGTGTGTGTGTGTGTGTGTGTGTGTGCGTTTTATTTGTGGCCGCTGACGTCAGAGGCTGAATGGGGGGCGGAGTCTGTCTGACGGACACAAAGGCGACGGGGGGTCATTAAACACACACACACCTCTCCTCCATGTGAACCTTGTGGCCCCGCCCCCTTCCACAGGAAATTGTTGCTAACGACGAAGCGTCTCCGTGGTGACGGTTAACGAGCAGGCGGGACGACCGAGGTCGGAGGTCAGAGGAGAGAGACTGATCATGTGACCTGTTACAGACTGATACTGGCCTCTGATTGGCTGATTCCACCTGGGCGCCATCCTGGAACTGCATCAGGTCTCCAGGACCTTCTCCAAGGACCCTTTCCAACGACACTGTCACTGACCATTCCAGTCTCCTCAAGGACTCTTACTATCTTCTCAAGGACCGCTCAGAGCTCTGATGTCATCTCAAGGACTTCTGGAAATGTCTGAGCTCTGTCAAGTACTTTTTGAACTTTTTCAAGGATCGCAGAACCTCCATATAGTGTCCTGGAAACAGCTTAGTGACCATTTAGTCCTCTCAGGGAAAGAGACTCAGATGGTTGGGAAGAGTCCTTGAGAAGGTAGTGAAGGTCTTTGACAAAGTCCTGGAGCTCTTCAGGAGAATCTTGTAGGTCTTGAAAGATTCCAGAAACAATCAAGGAGGTTTGACCAGCAACTGAAGATGTTCCAGGAGTCCTTGAGAAGGCATCAGTGCTCTAAATGGTCCTTGAGGGAGTTCCAGGAGGCCTTAAGGAGCCTTACCAGGACTCTTGCCCCTCTTACAAACCCAATGACACAATCAGGGACCTTTTCAATCTTGTGAATTGTTACAACATTTTCAAGGACCCCTGGAACATTTTCAAGCAGCCCCTGAGCCTCCTTACAGATGTGTGGAACCTTGTCAAGGATCCTGGAAGCTTTCAAGGACTAGAGAACCTCTTCAGGGCCTCCTTCAGGGACCTTCCAGCTTCTCAAACTGCCTCTGGATCGGTTTGTAGAACCTCCTCCAGGACCCCTGCTGTCTCTCAGTGACACCTTGAACTCTTCAAGAACCCTGGAACTTTGCCAAGGACCATTCCAGTCCATTCTGACACCTTCTCAAGGACCTTTTCAGGCCTCCTCAGCAACTTTTCACGCTCATGCAGGGTCCTTGAAGCTCCTCCAGGACTCCAGGACCTTGTGTTGTTGTCTGAACCGATGCGTCTGATTGGTCGATATTTTTGTCTCTTTCAGTGTTTTTACTCAAATACTGTGACTGTGTGTGTGTGTGTCTGTGTGTGTGTGTGTGTGTGTGTGNGGAGCGTCACATGTAAAGACACAGAAACTGGATTTGGTTTGTGTTGTTTTCACACCTGATGCTTCTACAAAGTGGATCGTAAACAGGTACACACAGACACACACACACACACACATACACACAGACACACACACATAGACAGACACATACACACATAGACACACACAGACACACACATACACATACACAGACACACACACACATACACACAGACACATACACACAGACATAGACAGACAGACACACACACACACACACACATAGACATAGACAGACACACACACACACACACAGACACACACACATACACATAAACACACACACACACAGAGACACACACACACGTGCTGGTGTGACGTCAATGCTGATTGGCTGAGGAGTCTTGCCGATGGCCGCCTGTTGCCTGGTGACGCTGAGCCTCCGTGAGCAGACTGACTGAACAGCATGCTGGCTGTGAGCATGTTCACATAGATGTGGTTCCTCAGCTCGTCTCGGTGAGTCGTCCTGTGGGAGTCTCCAGGTTCTCCTGGCCGGGTTCTGTCCGGTTCTCCAGCTTCCTCCCTCAGTCCAAACACATGCTGAGGGTACCTGGTGGTTCTAAACGGTCAGTAGGTGTGAGTGTGAGTCTCTGAGACGGACCGTTACCTGTCCAGGTGAACCAGCCTCCAGTCAGCTGGGATGGGCTCCGCCCCCCATGGACGTTCTACTAACATCTGCTCAGATGATGAGGTCTCCAGCCGGCATCTTCATGGTCGTTCTGACCCACAATCCTCTGCAGCGGTGACATCACCGTCTCACCTGCATTCAGCTGGTAAATGGTTCCTTAAAACCCTTTAAGGCCTCCTGGGGCCTCTCAGGCTTCACACAAAGAACTGGTGTAAACAAAGCCCTCATCAAGACAGAACACAGTGATGCTGCACATCACATGAGACAGCAGAACCTGGGCTACCAGAACCTATCAGCCATGTCTACACGCCCCAAACACACCTCACACACCAGCTACATGAATTATCACACATGGACATGGACATAGCGCCACCCAGTCAACCCACTCGCCTCATTTCTGGCTCCAGGCTTTGGTACTTTATGCTAAACGCTCCAACAGCCCTCAGACGGAACCAGACGGTCCACAGAGTCCAGACATGTCCATCAAAGCTCTCTGAGATCAAAGCATCAGCGAGAAACAACCCAAAGAACAGCACAAACCCAAACCGGAGCTGGAAAATGTCTCTTACCTTCGCTGTTTAGCCACGAAAAGTTTATTTTATCGGTAAATCCACACCGGACGCAGTTAGTACTACTGCCTGTGTCACACTGAAATCACTCCGGGCGTCTTCTGGAGGCTCCGTTAGCCGAAGGGAGCTAAGGAGGGAACACTCGCTCAGCAAGCGGCTCGGCTTCAAGATGGCGTCCTGCTGGTTCTGATTGGCTAACAGTGCTGTCAATCTCATTTTGGTGGCTATCGCTGTATTCTATTGGCTCTAACGATTCGAAGGCGGTGTCAATCACTGACACCGACCAATCATGACGGAGATGCAGCCTTGCGTCACCACAGGAGCTCCACAGCAGTCTGAGCAGCATCAGGACGCGGAACACAGACAGCGGTCTGGTTGGATGTTCAGGAAACTAAAGAGCTGCTGTATGTGGATGTATTGAACCCCATCAGTGATATACTAGTGGAATATATAGTTTGTACATNCCTGTGTTACACTGAAATCATTCCGGGCGTCTTCTGGAGGCTCCGTTAGCCGAAGGGAGCTAAGGAGGGAACACTCGCTCAGCAAGCGGCTCGTCATCAAGATGGCGTCCTGCTGATTCTGATTGGCTAACAGTACTGTCAATCTCATGTTGGTGGCTGTTGCTACATTCTATTGGCTGTAACGATTCGAAGGCGGTGTCAATCACTGGAACCGACCAATCATGACGGAGATAAGCCTTGCGTCACCACAGGAGCTCCACAGCAGTCTGAGCAGCATCAGGACGCGGAACACAGACAGTGGTCTGGTTGGATGTTCAGGAAACTAAAGAGCTGCTGTATGTGGATGTATTGAACCCCATCAGTGATATACTAGTGGAATATATAGTTTGTACATGAGAACATTCAGATGGTCACCAGTGAGCCAGAATGAGAGCTCGCCTGAACCGTCTGGACTAAAAACTCTGTGATGTTGTTCTGCTTCTCTTTATCAGAGTCACAACGTTCACATGTTGTCTGTGATCTGGGAGAGGTTCAGAGCTGCAGCTGGATCACTACAAACATCATCATCATCCTGAAAAGATCACCTGACAGGAGAACCTGAACATGTTTCCTCTGTGCTGTGTGCCGTCTGCATTCACTCTGAACCAGGAACATATAAACTGATATTTACACACCTGAACACATCTCACAGGTGTTCCTTTGATTGTGACACCAGAATGATTCAAACAGACCCTGAGCCTGCAGATAAGCTCTGGTTATTATGGGATGTCATTATGGAGCAGAGGCCTGAAACACAGCTCGGGGCTTAAAGGGTTAAAGAAGCTGTGTTTACTGTGGACTGTTCCTCACACTGCGTACAGAACCAGGTATGTGATGGTTCTCTGGAGAACCTTCAGACTTAAAAGAAAACAACTGAAGACGTGGTTCCATGAAGAACCGGTTTCTGCTCTTGTTGTTAGAGCGCCATTAAAACACCTCCAGAGGTTCTCTGAAGATCAACACTTTCAAGAGGAAGCTCCTCGAAGAACTAGCGTTCTGCTAAAGGTTTCTGTTGAACCATGAATGATGAAGGAACCGTGCTGTGATCATGGTTCTCTGAAGGTTCTCTGTAGGTTCTCCGATGGTTCTCTGTAGGTTCTGAGATGAACTTAAAATAGAATCTCTGCTGCTCCACTGAACACCCGTTTCTGCATGAAACGGTGTGTGTGTGTGTGTGTGTGTGTGTGCGTCACCGTAGACACACACAGTAACACACACACAGTAACACACACACACACACACACACAGATAACAAGCTGAGTTGTTGTTGCACTTCTTTCTCTCTAATGCGGTGATTGATGACCTGCTATCCTCCCAGTGTGTGTGTGTTACTGTGTGTGTGTGTGTT